>NW_009647828.1:1671470-1677512 GCF_000708025.1 Charadrius vociferus
AATTTAATGGAGACATCTGTCTAGTGAGATGCTTTTTGCTCCTTGCTGGTATTTGGGGTAGCAGAGGACAGCTACTGCTCAGCACTGATGTCAACCCTGGTGGTTTCTGCCGAAATCTGCAGGACTCAAACTCCAGTTTACCATTCAAAACCTGCCATAGTGTTACTGTTTTGTGTATGGAATGACATAGAGCAAAATGCAATAATGATAACCTAGGAGAGGACGAAATCAAGGGAAAACTTGCTAGTGCTGAAACTTTCCGGAGTGACCAGCATAGCACTGGAAGAGTTGGTTAAAATAGGTATTCAGAGTGGGATGGAGACCAACAGCCACTAAAAGGTGCGATATTCAACCTTGTGAAGGAAGGAAACAACCTCTGGGTATAAGGATCTGTGCCAGTATCAGGTTGACAACAACAGTGATTCCAGTGGTGACCCAAATGCAGACACCTAAATTCAGTGTCTTACTTTGCAGAGCCATTAAAAATGCCCACACCATTGCCTGCATGCCTGCCAGACACCTGACTAGGACTACTTCTAGCACCAAGAGATAGAGGTGTCCATTGCTATGAGAAGGGGACGAGGGAGAAAAGCAAAGCCCCCTGCCCAAGGGGCTGGGAGCTGCTTGCAAAGAGAGGTGGGTTTCTGGGGACATTTTGGGCAGCATAGATGGCAGAGGATGGGACAGCATGGCTAAGCATAAACAAAGGGCTAGCCAAGGAAAGAGATTCCTGAATTCTTCATCCAAGGGGGGCGTCTAACTTTGAGATGCTTTGCTCCTGTGACTGGTGCAAAGGTGTTTTCTTTTTCTTGGGTGCTGGGTGTTAAGCTCTGGAGGTATGATAAATGATCACCTGTACTGAAGAGAGCCTGCTTTCTTGCAGTGCAGGCCACAATGCTTGTCCACCTGAGAACCTTATTGATGGAGTATTGATGGGAAACCAGGTCCTGATACCACCTATGGCTTGCCCAGTCCCTCTGTCTCTCTCTTCACAAACAAAGTGATTTCTCATGGACTGTGACACCTTTGTCATATGTGTGTGGTAGAATTGCCTCCTTGATGATTGCAGTTGGAATAAAATAAAGTCTCCTTGGTCCCCTGTGAGCTGCTTTATCCTTGAAATGCAGGCCACTCCTGGGCCGGAGAAGGAGAATTGTGAGAGGCAGGCATTTGGAAGTGACAAGAAACAAATAGGGAGAAAGAAAAATGGACTTTCCCAGATCATTTCTCTGAGGTGCTTGACCCAGTCACCATGGTGACCATAAGCGAGTGTTGGAGAGGCAGGATGACTCACATCTGGCAGTGGAGCAGCATTTCTTAATCCACATTTCAGCACTGGCTGACGGGTACCTTGTGGCTTCAAGGTGTGCCCCCTCCAGCGACTTGGGGAGTTTGGAAGGAGGGTCCTTTGGAGAGTTCCTTATGAAGCAAAATAGCAGTGAAAAAGATGGGCTCATGAAATAAACCCTCAGGTACAATCCTGAGCATGCACTTGGACATGGCAGGTAGCATCTATTTAGTTTTTTAGACACTCTTCCTTGGACATCTCTGTGGCATGACTCAGAAGAGTCCAAACCTAGTGCTGACTTAACAGCCAGAGCACCAATCTGTATGGGTTGTGGGGTGCCAATCACAGGGGACATCCTCCAACACAGTGCAGGTGGTTGCCTTCTCCATCTCTTCTCCAGGTGGGAGGTGTGATCTGCCACTACTGTTGGTGACAGGGACATCAGGATTACCACAAAGAATTGCTTGCCCAGACACCCATTTGTCTATTGCATCTTCGAGAGTGTAAAGTGCTCCCAAAGTATCCAAATCATCAGTGATCTTCCAAAGGGGAGTAAATCCAGATGGATCAGTGGAGGGATATGGTTGATAAAAGGGAATTCATTAGGTGGGATGAATTTTTGCTTGTTCAATGCAGCAAAAAGAGGCTACAGGGGAAGAAGACCTCTGACCACATGTCTGCTAGAAGGGTGAAAGCCAAGGAAAGAATATAACTATGTAAGGAAGATGATATGGACACAAAACAAAATGAGTGCAAATGAGACACAGATATGTTCCCACTGCAATAAAATCCAGAATGGCCTCCCCAAAGGCACAGGCAGCAGAAGGTCAGGGACTGGGACACAGATGAAGCTCAAGTGATTTTTAACGGGATCATGCAACATGGTGATCTGCAGTGGCAGTCACTCCTTTCTGCAAATGGTGACAGCTGCATGTGGTATTTGCACACCAGAGCCACAGAGGAGTACAGATAGGAGAAGAAACAGGAAGAGGAAGAAGAAGATAAAGGGCTACGAAGGAAGAAGGCACTTGAGGGATTGCCAGTGCACTTGGTAGGATGGCAGATGTGATCACGTTTCTGGCTATGTTGCTCTCCAACAGCTTGTCTGAGTTCTGCTGTGAGTCACTCAGTTCTGCTTTGAGCGGTAAATGCTTGTTTTTGGAGCAAATTATTTTTGTTCCATACATTAGGCTGCTAATTTAATTGCCTGTGGTTTCTCTAAATGCATGCTGATGGGTGTGCAGTACACAGAGAGAAGGAACAGACCTTTTCCAGCTGAACGTGTGGAATAAATCCTGACAGGCTGATGGCTACATTCAATGTAAACAATCTCCACTTAGCCCCCTACCCTCGCTGCCTTTAACTCAAACAGCCTCAAACACTGGGAAAGTTCTGGTCTGAATGTAAATACTTTCCCTTGCCCTGTCACTGTAGCAGGAAAATGAAACCACCCACGTCCTGATTCCCCTGACCTTTGGGGGAAGTTCATAGATCCATCCTGCAGGACAGCAGTAGCTTCGCTGCCTGCTGGGGTCATCAAGGGATGGTAATGAAGCCCAGGAAGAGCCTGCACATCACGTGTCATGCTGTGTGTTTCTGAGCTTGTTCTCACATCTCAGCATCAGCAGGTGGGCAAAGACCTATAGCTGTGATGGGACAAGCTTCGTGCACACCACCACCCTATCCAACAGCCTCACTATCACTACATGTCCTAAATGGAGAGGCCAAACCCATCACTGGCAGATAACTCCATGTTTTCCATCTATTTGGCCAGCTGGGTCCTACTTGCCTGGATAAACATGTCAAGTGATGGAACCAACAGGAGAAACAGACAGGTCAGCCCAGTGAAGTCACTTAGATGGTTTTTCTTCTCTGCCTCTTCCAGACAGCAAAGATTAAGCCCTTCCTTCAAAGACTTTTCTCTATATTTGCCACTACTCCTGCATAGAAGCATTAGGTGTGGTTTTTAATGCTTGACAGTGATGTAAACGAAGCCAGGTTGACTCCACATAGGCCATCTGAGAAAGCAGCAGTAACCCCTTTATTTTTGTTTTCAGGACACAGCTTCAGAATTAGCCTGCGGAAGGGTGCATCTGAAGGGAAGGTATTGACACACCAAGATACCAAGCTTGAGGGCACAACCTACACTCCAGTTTATGGGAGAGCAAAAGAAATGTTTGTGTGGGCAGGTTACCAGAAGTATGTTCGATGAGGGTGTCTGGTTTTCTTTTGAATTTCTTGGGAAAGTAATCCAGGGTGCAATCCAGGTCATCCTAAAGCAGACACAGAGGTTGCCTATGTGTCTTGTACCACTGGAGATAAATGCCCCGGGATGTCCCTCTAGAAGAGCGCAGGGCCTCTCTAGGTCCTGTCTTGCAACGAAAAGCCCCGCATGATTGCCTCATCTACCTTAGGGGATCTTGGACAGCACTGGACATCCCTTAGGGAAATAAACTGCACTCCAAATCTAGTTAGCAATCCAGCTCTCTAAACATGGACAATACTGGGAGCTGAGACATCCAGCTCATTGTAGACACCTACCCGTAGACAAGTACACGTAGAAGTTTTCACCCTTGAGTCCCGTCCTACCCCTAACCTCTTTGCTTACCTGCAAACCCAAAATAATGACGTGCCTCGTTTATCAGAGAGGCATGGATGAGAAGGGAAGCACTGGTAAGGAGGTATTCAGGGAAGGGGACTCAGGGAGGGAGGTCAATGGCCATGGAGGTGATCAGATGCAACGGGAATAGGGCCCTTCTCCTTGGTTGCTTTTCTAGGCTAGCAGAAGCTACCTGCCAATGCTTAGACCACTGTTTCCTACCTCTTTGCCTGGATGCCAGGAAAAATTCAGTCTGCCTGCACACAGATACCACTGGGTGCTCTCCTGCCTCCCACATCCATCTGGATACACCACTTTGAGCTCCTCTGGGCTAGAAATAACATTACTGTTTGTACAGCACCTGACACAAGAGGGGCTGAAGCCTATGACTAACGGGCTTGCGCATCATTAGGATCTCAGACTGACTGGCCCGCAGAGAGCCCTGAAGTGCTGTAACCCTGTGGTATCACTCGAAGTGAAACATGGTGTGATTAATCCCAAATAACTCTGCTTTTGCAAGGCAGAAGAGAGGGAGACGTGTAATATTTGGGAAACTCTCTGCACTTTGCTCCTTCCTCCCCTGCAGTTGCACGGTCCCTAAGCAAGGAATACACAGAAAGCAAACCCAGTGACATGAAGTCATTCTGTTTTGTTTCCCCAAATCCCCAGCCTGAGTGCAATATTGAGGGAGGCAGACAAGCCTGTGGCTGGCTGCCAGCTCGACTTCACAGTGCATCCTCACAGCTTTCCAGATAATTCCTATGGAAGGGACCCTGGGAACAGAAATAGCCCATGGCTGAAAAACTTTTCTGGTGCAGTTTGACAAGTCTCTCCTAAAGAACTTGGCTTTAAAGGCAGAGGTTCAAGAGCTGACAGCTGCTCTGAACCCAAGGCCTTTGCCGTCTGTGCTCAAACTAGGTTGGTGAGCAGCTGATGGTGTCTTCACCGTTGTGTTGTGCATGTTGTGCATGCCCTTCCAAATTGCACTTACTGAAATCACTTATGGGGTGGACATACATGTCAGGTCCCCTGCCTGGGACACAGGTGAGAGGGCTCTCATCTAGGGCAAGAAATAGCACCATTGCCAGCTTCACCTGGTGACCTAGGTTTTGAAAGTGGCGCTGAGTCCCTGGATTTTGGGGACAGTGTCCTCCACGATCCCTATCATTACCTGTGGGCTCTTTCTCAGTGATCTGTGAAGCTGGTCCAGGGAAATCTGCAGCTGGAAAACAGCCAGGGATGAGAGGTGGCATGAACCTGCTGTGCTGGTCACCTCCTTCTCTCGGCCCATCCTGGGGTGGCAATACCTGGGTCTGGACCATCCTCTTGCTGCAGAGAGGATTCCCATCCTTTTCCTGGTCACGTTGCCATAACCCACTCTTGGTTCACTGCCACAAGAAAAGAGCACTATGCCGTGATGATATCCCCACTATCTCTATACTAGAAACCATCTGGTTTAGATTAGGATCTGAATTTCCTCTAAACAAGTTTCTTTCTTTGTTAGCTTCCCCCCATCTAAATGCTTTCACAAAGGTCTTGCCCATGGCAGAAGACTTGGACCCAGCTCCAGTATTGCCCCTCCAGCAAAGGCTGGGCCAGCCTTCTTTCATAGCGGGGGCTGTCCCTTGCTCAGTGTTTGCATAAGTGATCCTTGCATGGAAGATCTTTTGCAGGGCTTCCATATGTATTATTTTTCTCTGTCCTGGACATCTTTTGGAGTATTTGCAGTCTGGCTCTTGTCTTGTGCTTTCTCAGCCTTTGCAGCCTTGCATTGCAACAGTCTAGCAGGGGAATGCATCCACCAGTTCTTTAATTCAGGAGATCAGGCAAGATAACTCCTGTGACTTGCTCTAGCCTTTATCTCACTGGGGGAAATGCAGATCCCATTAACTGTAATAAAGAAACCACTAAACAGAAGATGGGCAGGTCTGATTCCAGGTCCTGAACCTAAGTGGCACCAGCCACCTCATGTTCATACTGCTCCAGGCACACTTCTTGGGCAGATTTGTGTTGGAGAGAGATGACTGGGGCCGGTCCAATACTTGCTATCTCCTGCCGGTCCTGCTTTACTGAGTGCCATCAATGTACCCACTGTGAGCAATGGGAAACGCAGCTTGGACTTGTCTGGGGCAGGGATTTCTCCGAGCAGGAATCA
>NW_009647828.1:1677530-1688776 GCF_000708025.1 Charadrius vociferus
ATGTTTGGGGTTTGTTTGTTGGTTGTTTTTTTTTCAGCTACTGGAGGGGATAATAATAAAAGTTGTATTTCAGGGGCCTTAATAACTGAGTTGTGAATTGCCTCAGGTTGGAAACTTGCCAGGAGGAGGAAATGCCCTCTCTTTAGTGAGCTGGCAGTTGGTTTTCTGCCACTGGACCTGGTGGTTCTCTGGCTCATCTCCAAATGTGTTAGCTAAGGAGCCCTCTTAGAGAAAGGCTATTCATTAGGAGCAGCTAAAAAGCTATATCCTGTTCCAGCCACTCCAGTAAATCCATCCTTGCACTAATCGCACCCATAAATTACGGTGCAGGGAGAAGTACAGTCTTCTGTTTCCATGTGACAGTTTTATACAGCACAGAGAAACAGAGAAAGCAGGACAGGCAGAAGCAGCTGGTGTGTTAGCATGACTGGAGAGCTACCAAGTGACCACAGGTACCTAAGTGGTGCCTCAGTTTCCCTAGCCAAAAATGATGATGAGCAGTGTTGCAACAGACAGGTTGTCTCCCTCCCTGATGACATTTGTGTGTGTTCCCTGTCTTCCTAATTAGTCTTCAGAACTATGGAGCTGGCGCCACTGGGATAAGGTTGTCCCCAGCACACGTTGTGTGTGAACATGTGAGTGCCACCTCTGCTACTCAGGCAGATTTCCTCACCAGCTTGAACAGCAGACAGTCAATGCAACAAATCAATACCCACCAGAGACTTCATTTTTGCATTGAGGTGTCTGGAATTTGCTTTGGAGGAAGGAGGAAGATAAGCATATTTGGGGATGTGTGTTCAGGTATAGGTGCAAAGGGCTGAAAGAACTCAGGATGGAAAGTGCTTGTAAAGGCAAAGACTTCAGAAGGAAGAGTTCATCACTCAGTGTTCCTAATGGCATTTTAAAGGAAATATTTACAGTAAATAAGAATGGCAATTAACTGCCAAATGAGAAAGCAGCTCTCCTGTGAAAGCAGCCAGCTGCCAAACTTTAATACTGAAGCTATTCCTCATGAACTACCCTTGCTCCCAAATCCCTAAACCCTTTCAGCCACAACTAAATTAAGAGCAGGCGGGAAAACAAAAACAAGACCATAAAACACATTTGGCCATCGGAAACACTCTTGTGAGTTTGAGCATTAGGAGAGAGAGGGGACAGCTCTGTTTGGGGGCTCAGCAAACCCTCTGTTGTGGGGTCATGCAGGGAACCTCGAAGCCCTGCCACCTCAGGGCTGCTGGAGACAAGAAGGGCTCCCAGTCCAGTCTTCCTGGCACCTCACTGCACCCCAAGCCTCCTGCTTTTCCTCCTCATATCCTACCGTGCCTTCCAGACCTCCAACTCCTTTCCTTGACCCTCATCACTGACCTTGCACAGAAACAAGCTACAATGGATGAGGGGATCCACCATAGCTACAGGGGGCTGGCTGTCTCCAACCCCATGGTCCCTTGTGACGGAGAGATGAGTGTTCACACGTACTCCACAGAGAAGACCTTGCCCACAGGGAGTTACCACCCAACAGGTGCTACATGGTAACCTGATGGAACAGATACGGATGGGCCCCATATGTGAGATCCTCCTGAAAGACAGGGCACTTGGATTACCTAAATCCTTCTTTGACAGGTTGCCAGCAACTGGTATGTTATTGTAGACCCCTTTGCATTAAAAAAAGGCTCAAAATAGTAATTAAGTCTTACAGCCATCGAGATACCTTGTGAAATCCAGAGAAGACCCTGTGTCAATGTGGATGTGCAAGTCTCCTCCAAAGAGGATGAGCCCTGAGTTATGTGGATGTGAGTCACTCTGCACTACTTTGCTGGGGAAAGTGCAGGGTTTGCTTCCTGGAAACGGGTGCGTCTATCTAGTGGCTATAGCCATAGTGATGATCTCGATGTAGCACCTGCTGTGAAGAACAAAAAAGCAACACCCTGAACTTCACAGCAGCTATCCTCCTCTAGGGTCTGGCCCATCAGCACAAATCACCAATGCCTGCGCCACCATTTAACAGCCAATGCACAGAAGAATAAAACACTGTCTGTCCTCAGAGAGCTCTTTTGGGTTGAGGCATGCAACAGATCTGCCTTGATGACAACCCAAGAGAAAGTGAATGACAGTCTCAGGGTTATGAGACCACACTTAGCCTTGCTTCATTATCATGTGACAAGGAAAGGAGATAATTAGTTCACAGCATAGAGCAGGAAACCAGATTTACAACGTGTAGTTAGTACCAGGTTTTCCTGGGAAAAGGTCTGCTCAGGGAACACAGCTGATTCACAACCTCCAGAGAATCCACCCAACACGAGAAGGGTTAAGTTATCCTGTAAGGAATGATGAATCAAAAACCCCGCTTTGTACCCTCAAAGCTAGATATCTTAGGAGGACTTTGAAATTTTGTGTGTAAAAAGAATAAGGAGATAGAACAACTTGGGTTGGTCAAAAAAGTCTAAACGTCTATGAATCGGAATACTGGATTTTTCACTAAGCATATGTCCTGCCAGAAGCTCTTTACAGCCTCCTTTTGCCCAAACACCAAGCAAACAAATCCTGGAATATTTTCTGTTGTCAATGACAATATCATTCTTCTGAGAGTTGCTCTCCTATTACTACTTGCCTGGAGGATGGTATAACCCGTGATGCAACCTGTGCTAGCACTTGTATCTTGGCTAAGTGGGAGACAGTGGGGTATTCCAGGAAGTGTAGACGAACTAGGAGGATCACCATGTAAAGGGCAATAAGGGTAAGAGACACACAAAATATGTAGCCAATCATGCCATGCACCATATAGAGATATCCAGGGGTAGAACTGTGGTTTCCTGAATTGAATTTATATGGAAAGAGAAATTTCAAAGAAAACCCCTGTTTTCTCAGGCAGCTCCTGTCCTCATCAGCCACTTCAATTTGGGAGTTGATATTAAAAAGTAGACATTGCTGCAGGCACCACTCTAAATCCCACCAGTGTCCATGGAAAGATGATTGCTGAAAACGGGGTGTGTAAACCACAGCCTTTGCAACTGCTGATTCTGGGCTTCAGCTGCTGTAAAGATGTATTTTCTTACACAGAGAAAAAACATTTTAAAAGATTTTCGCATTCTTTGCTTTGCAATTGGGTTATGTGTTAAAAATTGCCTTGTTCAACTCTACAGCTATGGTGAACACTGATTTCTACTGAACACACAAAATGATAGCAAGTTATACAGTATCCTACATAATAAAACTGCTAAATGAACACTAAGAAAGTTGCAAAGTTAAGGACTTTAAAGATCAACAAGTGAAAATCACATTTGCAAAACTTTGGTGTCTTACGTTTAAAGAATTTAATTTCAGGATCATGCTCTATTATCTCTGCAGTGTCCCCGCCATATCAGTAGCAAGGAAAGGTGGGTGCTCAGCTATTCAGTATCTCCTCACTGGTCAGTATGTGGCTCCACACTTTACAAACACACCCTGCTCAGCTCTGCTCTGATGACAGAACTATTTGTTTCCTCTTGGATACCTGAAGGTACTTAGTTATGTCCAAACATTTTGCAAACATATATCTATTTCTTTTTGCAGCTCTCCAAGGAGAAAAAGTTGCTTTAGAGCCATTTTACCACCCCATCTACATAGCAGTGCCAAAATACATCTGTATTTTGAGTGTGGATTCCTGAGCCCTTGGTGTTACGGAGCACTTCACATCCTTAAAGTGTAAGTCCTATCAGCTCCAGCTGAACGTGTGTCAGACTTTGCCAAAACTGGTCCCAGATTTGGCTTCACAGTGAGATTCATCTCAGCTAGTTTAGATGTTTTCTGTGCACCTTGGAGCTAGCGATCTTTGGCCTCCCTCCAGGGTACTGAGAAGACACTGGGGTCTCATCTGGGCTGTGACTCATCTGTCCGGTTTAGATAGCAATATTAGGATGAGATGAACTGCAGCCTCAAAATACCTATTTTTCCTTGTTGGTTATGTAGAAAGCTGAAGACCAAATAGCTGAAGACTGTATACCATTGGCATCTAATGATGAGGACTGTCTTGCCTTTGGGAAAGATGGGAACAGTGTAGGAATGAGCAGTACAGGGGAGTGCAGAGGAGCAGAAATGGCCATCAGACGCCATCAGGTCATTGCTTTTAAAAGCCCTTCCTCAGCAAGCTCCAGTCTTGCTAAACTGCTCATCCTTGACAACACCTCAGAAACGTGCTTTCTTCTCAGATGCCCGTAACTTCACAGAACTTGGCCTTATTGGGCCAGCTTTATCTAATTCCTGCCCTGTCCTAACATAAAGCACCCTGCAACCCCGACAGAGTAAAATGTCGAGTTTTTGCGCTGACTCCCGGTACTGATAGAGCTTTTTAAACTCAAGGCTGTCCCTGTAACATTTCTTATAGGAACTGAACGCTGTGTTTTTTCCTGTCATCTTTCTCAGATATGGCTATCTCATTTTGTCTCACATTTGGCAGAACAAATTCAGCCTGTTACAAAGACATGGAATGGAAAACTTTACCTAATAGGTAATGTTTGGCACCAGAAACCAGAACTTTATTCCAAAAGGGTCCCGTAATGTTAATAGGTACTATCAGCCCTACCTAGAATCAAGCACAGTAATCACATCAAGTAAAAGTCCTGATTGATCGATCAGAAGATAATTCAGGTTGCTTTCCCGAGGAAATATACTCGTTTTCTGAAGAGGCTTGAGCAAAAGTGCTGCTTGTACTAACTAAAGTGAGCACACTTCTATTAAAACCCTACAGGTAACGGGAAGCTTTTACACTGTTAGTCGCTAACATGACACAGTTGCTAGTACCCAGTTAATGCTGTTTGTTGTAGCAAAACCAATTAAAAACAAGCTGGTAGCAAGAGATTAAACAAGCGCCTCTCATGTTCATGCCAAAGAGCATCCCCACCCTTCCTCTCAGTCTTTGTTACATCTCATTAACCAGATTATCAGAATTAATGAGCAAATATTTATCCACATATGAATTAATGAAGATAGATCAGGCTAATTAAAAGGTCCTTCCCAGAATATCCAGGACAAAGTTTTGTGTGTGCAACTACAATAAAACCGTCAAACTCAGCTTAATATAAATGTATTTAATGTTATATTGTGTATTTTGGTATTGGTTCCAAAAGCCCTGTTGAGAGATTTTATAACATTTTGCCCACTGAATCACAGCAGTTTTAAATTTTTCAGGATCTATTTTTTCCTGTTTGTGGTACATCCATTATAGCAACTGCCTCCAGATGCGTCAAGCCACCGCAATATAAAAACAGACATCTGGCTTTAAATAGTTTTATTTGGTGGTGTGGTGGGTGGACTGGAAGCAGAGTAATCCCATACATAGGTCATGGGAGATCTGGGTCCTATTCCCAGTCACTTCCCTGAATCACTGCATTGCCTTGGCCAGGCAGAGGCAAAGCATATGTTCAAACTTGGGTGCCCAAATCATTATTTGAGGTCCAGAACACTGCATCTCTTGTAACAGCAACAACTGTACTAAAACCCTCCATCTGCCCCTGGTCTTCTGCACAGGGTCATGGGTCGGAAGGGAACCACACATGCTCATTTGGGGTCCAAATAGTAGGGTTTTTGCTGGCTATTTCCAAACACACATAGACTGTTTCCCTGTTCTGCTCCCTGGTGGCTTCTGCACTAGGGCACAAGGAGTGAATCGACACCGTCAAATGCTTTAAGCGACATAATTTACTCGCAGGCTCGTTATCCACATGTCTACCTGTAATTCTCTCCTGTGCCCTTCTGCAGGATGTCAACATGTTCTCCCTGGAGAAAAATCCAACTCACAGGCTGCTTTTCCACTGTATTATCTCTAGGCAGACACAACCAATGCAGATGACTCCTAGCCAGGTCCCCTGTGCCTGGACTATTTGTCCAATGCTACCCCAGTGGGCTG
This sequence comes from Charadrius vociferus, assembly GCF_000708025.1. Lineage (NCBI taxonomy): Eukaryota > Metazoa > Chordata > Aves > Charadriiformes > Charadriidae > Charadrius > Charadrius vociferus. Next base: position 1,683,412 of record NW_009647828.1, read on the forward strand.
TATACCCCCATACACACACCCGTCTATCAGGCCCTAGAAATAATATTCTGGTAGGCTGCAACACAGCCCTAATGTAATTTCAGACACTCTGAACTGAAAAAAAAAAAAAAGAAAAAAAAAAGAAAAAAAAAAGAAAAAAAAGAAGCAGAAGTCACATTAGAGGGCAACAGTTTATTTTGTATGGGAAACCAATGGATTTGCCCACTCTGCAATGTTTAGTCTTGAAAAACAGGTCAAGAATGGTTGGGGGCAAAGAGATTTTTGCCTGAGAAAGGGAGATGGGCTGGAAGACCCATCCAACCTCTATGATTTAATGAATTTATGCTAATTTGGCATGAGTCCATTTGATGGAAATATCTTGTGGTGCAAAAGAGACAAGAAGAATCTTGCCTTTTGCCTGAATGATGTCCAATAAATCAAATTGGAGCCTGATATCTAGCAGCTTTTGAGACTCTGGGTCTGTGTCTTTGCTGGTATTTTTAATGAATGTATGGTTCCTGTGGACCAGGATCAATGGGGGTTGTGTGGCAGATGGAATAGGTCATTGCAATTGTTCTTGTTCCAGTTTGATTTGATGCTCTGGGCCATAGCTAATTATGCCAAAGCAATTGCCCATTCCTTTTTCCTTGCCAATTATGCCACTTCCACCATGACTTAGAAAATTTCAGGTGATGCAACAGACTGCCCTGACAATCGAGGAAATTGAATAGTCTATCTTTCGTCCTCCTCCTTTTAAATCACACTTTTGATCAGGTTCTCCTGTGCACAACAAAACTAAAGAAGTTTGGGTTTTTGTGGAATTGTGTCTTGTGGTGGATTTTTAGCGAGTATTTTGTGATGTTTAACCAGTGGCTGAGCTCATTCTGCAACCTTCCTTCTGTGGGGGAGAGTATAGAATTTCCCACTCTTCTACCCATCTACCCATTTTTATAGGAACTTGATATATTGAGAACTTTTAGCACTGTCTCAAATGTGATTGAGACTGATGAAACAGTTCAATGGGTGCTGGGGAAAGGCACACAGAGTGATGACATAAGCCCTTTTTTTTTCTTAGCAAACCATGCTAAATACTTTTCTACCAGAATAGAATTAGATTCTCCTCTTCTACAAAAAAAGGCTTTGTCTCATCTGAAATGTGCTTCTACCTACATTGTCTTCCCCATCATTTATTTTACAAGTGACAGTTACTGAAGCCTGAGCACTGCTATGTCTGTGCAAGCCCATCTTCTGCAAAATGATTTGTGAAAGGACTTCTGCCCTGTGAAAAACAGCACCTACAAAGATATTTTTGGTTTGGCTTGAAGGAGACCTTTCTGAGGCTGGTTTGTGTAGCAGATGCCTTTCCTTCAGGACGCAGGTAAAAAAGCCAGTACATTCTTCTCTTGAATCATACCTGGAAATGAGTACCAACTTCCACTGCAAAGACAGGCAAGTCACCACTCCAAGGCAAACATAAGACCATGAATATGGAGGGCTTTGCTCATGCTGAGGGATCTCTCAAGTCATTCCTTGTCTGGGTAACCTGTTTCTCATGCAGCGACAGGGTGAAGGGAGCCTTAGGTTGTGGCCCTCACACTTGTGTGGTACTAACTATGGGTGCTCTTCTGCCTTTCTCACACCAGGCTTGATTTCTAACCAAATCCAAAGAATAACAAACATGGGAGCCCACCACTGAGATGAGACTATGCTTCTTAAAAAACAAGGGCCCTTGTTTTTTAACAAGTGGTGGGCTCCCATGTTTGGGAGTGTAAATTGCCATCCTGGATACTGGGTAGTGCATTCTTGATCCCAAGGGACGGTTGTTTCCTCATGAATACTTCTGGGGTGGTGATGGAGAAGGTCTTTACCTCCACTCCTGAGATGTTCCCATTTGGGGTCCCACACTGTCTTTGCATGCTCCCCATCCACTGAAGAGTGGATGGGGAGCAGGGCTCCATCCCTCCTCCTATTCTTACTTAATTCCTACTGGGTCAGGTTTGAGAAAGGAGGTAACTATCTATAGGTGTTTTATAGGGGGTTCTGGTTCCTTGGCCCATTGCATAGATGCCTTAATGCAAGGACAAATCCAGTACCTAACTTTTAGCAGGGTTTTCCATTAACAGAAGAGCCAGCGAAGCCCCTAAGGTTGTGTGTCTTAAGAAAGAACTTCTATGCCGATTATCCAGTGTCTAATCACAACTTGTACCAACACTGGATTGAGCTTTCCCTCTCCTGGGCATCTTGTTTCCATTAGACTTAAAACCATCCAGACTAGGATACATTCCACCTCTCTGTTAATACCTGCAGTGCAGACACCACCAGCTGGTTAGTTGCCCCTGGCTGCAAGGGAGAGTCAAGGCAAAGGCTAGTCAAGGGAGGGGAAGAGGCAGATTGACACCACGATTCATGCCCAAAGTAGGCCGGCTGAGTCACACCTTCAGGCACTCCCCTTGGAAAGATAAAGAGAGCTTTGAGTGAATACGCCTGACTGGTCTGGTATTGGTGTAAACATTGCTTAGAGAGGGAGTTGGACCTTCAGAGGTCCCGGTCCCTTCCAACTGGCATCTCCACGATGCTATGACTAGCTGAGATGAAGGCACAGATGTCTGAGACAACCAAAGGGAGACGAAACCTGTCCTACAAAACACCCTTAAACTCCTGGCCCGCATCTCTGAGAAGCCCCCAGTTACGTTCTCTTGACAGGTCTTTACTAAGGGAAGAGGCACCCTGGCATAAATCACACCACCACCAGCCAGGATCCCCAGACAAAGCAGCTCAGTAGAGCTCTACTGCACACCCGGCAAGAGATACAACCCACACAAGAGTTGTGTGGGTAATTAGGATTTCATCTCTTGTTGAACAACCAGCTGCTTAAAGAGTCTCATTAGCCATGCAGACTGTTAATTGTGTTAAAACTCCTGGTGATGGCATCCTGTGCTTGGGGACATGTATCACAAACCCAGGCGAGCTAAATTACTCAGCTGATAAATCGGCTGTGGAGGTATTGAGGAGTTTGATCTGATTTAAAGAAGAATCTTTGTAGATTATCCAAGCACGAAGAAATGGCTGACAACAGTCAGCACATCCATAGGTTCTGTTATTTAACATTATTGGTTATTTCAGCTTCTCAACACTAGTGGGATAAATATTACTCCTTTTTAACTAAGACAGAAACTATTCGGGAGAAAGATGCAAAGATACATGCAGACTCATGCAGACACTGATGACAGGGTTGATACAGAGGTTTCTGATTGCTAAGTCCATGCTAAGTAGAGCTGGGAGTCTTTTTTCAGTTGACAAATTTGCTTATCCCTTAAAAGTATAATCAGACAACAGTCAGCCAAAACTGTAAGTCACTCAATGGCAACTTCTTGCAAATTCATGTCAAATAGAAAAAAGAAAAAACAACAGCCAAAACAGTTCGATATTTTCAGAAGATAATAGATCACTTACTCATTTCATTTTAATGTGACAGGTCATTTTGAAATGTATCTGAGTACTCATTTTTTTAATAAACTTCCATTCATCGTTTTCTTAAATTTAAACAATATGTTTCACTTCAATCTAAAGTGATTTTTGTTTCTCACTGGTGTTTAATTTTCATTTAAAATGCCTATCAATATCATTTCCAGTTGCCCCCAAATTATTTCATGGAATTTTGTCTAACAAGCAAGTAAAAAAGCCATTCTACCTAACCATTTACAATCTTCTTTTCAAAGAGAATTTGCCTCAGCATGTTTCAATTTGTAGCTTTTTGGTGAACTTTTTGCCGATTTCTCTGAGTTTCAGACCTGTCTCCTGAGCTATAAAATCAGGGATTACTCCTTGCAGAAATGTCTGTTCTCTTTCTAGGCAGCATTGAATGGTTCTCAGATTCAAATAGGAAATTGCAATTAATAAAAGGGGGGTGAAATCAAAAGCAGCGTATTTTATAGTCATAAAATAGATGAACTTTTGCTGTTTATATTATACATATAATACAGCAGGAAGTAAAGATCAAAGCTATGTTTATAAAGAACTTGGCAAGTTGCATGCTTGGAGGAAGCAAATGGGTTCACGGGAGGTACTTAAAGAATGGTGTTAGGATTTTTAGCTGGTGTAAATCAGTGTCTCCTTTGACTTCAGTGTAACGGTAATGATTTAAACCAGTGAGAAGCTGGTTCAAGAGTTTCAAGGGAGGACAGATACAGTAAACCAAAATAAAATATTTTTTTCTGCTGAAAAGTATTTGCCTGTTGTTTGTTCTCTATTTCCAAGTACTGGGGACAACTCAGAGGAACAGGATCCCGATTCCCAGCTTCATTAGCTGTAAGGTGTAAAGGTGTGAGTGAGGTTTGGAGTTGGTTCCTGTCCTTCTGATCAGCCAACGAGGTGAGTGTCAGACCAGGGCTGCCCAGAATGCTCAGCCTTTGCGTACTGGCATCTCCCTGAGCCCCATAATTCCCAAACTATTTATTTGCAGGCTACAAAAATCGCCCAATGCCCCTGATCAATGAAATGGAAACTGAGGCACAGCCAGATGGGCTAATTCACCTAGGGTCTTGCATGAGAGAGTCCCTGCCAGAGTTATGCTACGAACCCCCATGCTCACATAGGGTGGTTCACAGCAGCCTTACTGCTCCCTGCCAGAGTTATACTACGAACCCCCATGCTCACATAGGGTGAAAACGCTTTGCATCAGTAATTTCGGCCCTATAGACAGCTGAGAGAAACTCACCAAATACCACCTTCACCCAGAGAGAGAAACTGAAGCAGGGAGGTACAAGACAGCATCATGTTGAGACCAGACAACCACACCCTTGATCCACCACCCTAGGGACACCTCAGCTCCCAAGGCACCATTGATCCTGGTGCATTATCCCACTGGAAGGCAGATGGGCATTGAGTAGCCTCAATTAAGGTGTCTAATAGCCTTGGGCTCCAGCTGTCCCCAGGGGCACAGCCACAGTGCTGGAGGGAGATCAAAACCTCAGCAGGTCAAAATCAGTCCTGTGGTCACAATGCAGTTTGCATTGACTTGAGAGACAGCCTTGAGCAAGAGAATTTGAAAAACCCTGAGAAAAAGTGCAGAACTAGCTGTATGTTTCCCTGGCTGCGGGGTTACTTGGACACAAGTACCCGGTGGGCTGTGGGACATGCAGGTCCCACCGAGAACATGGAGTCACAGACCTTTCTGCTTTGCTGAGCTCTGTGCAAAGGCCATCTTTTATATTTATAATTTATTTAAATCTCTTTTCCTCCTCCCTCGGTTTAGCTACACCACTCCAGAGGGTTAATCCGATCCCCTGAACCAAGTGCTTATTGTTAGATGAGGTGGTGATGAAGAGCGCTCTCCTTCCTGCACTTTACGGGCTGCAGGTAGCACTGGAGCTGGAAGGGGACGTTG
>NW_009647828.1:1688970-1690882 GCF_000708025.1 Charadrius vociferus
CTTTCCTGGCGGGCTCTGTGCCTGCTCAGCCTCCTCTGCACGCAGAGGACTGCATCTTTTTTAGTAGGGCAAATAACTTGCCAAAACTTTAGAGAACAACCTGTCAGACAACCCCAAATGAGCACCCAGTGACACAGGCACCATGGCAGGGCCAGGAGCTGTGGGCACGACTCCTGCAGGAGGTGGATCAGTCCTGGGAAATCACCTCGGAAGTCAGCAAGACTTATTTCAGACTCTGACATGCTCCCTGGGGGGATCAAACCTCACTCATTTCCAACATCTTTACCAGTTCGCAACAGAGGTGGGAGCCCCAGGCCCACAGAAGCAAATCCAGGTGCCCTCCCCCAAACTGGGAGGAAGGGAGGCTGGGGGCAGGGATGGCAAAGTTGTTTAGAGACCACAGTACCATAATCACAGCCTGTTTGAAACAGAGCTGCTTCTTCCTTAGCCTGAAATTCATTAATTAAACTGCTGAATGCAGAATGAATTAATTAAACCAATTATTATGCTGCTATTTTATTCATTTGCTATTTACTTTGATTGATTATATGACTCTGATTAATAAATATTGAATAAGTGTTAATTAATTGAATTAATTCATTGCTGGTTTATTCACCTATCAGTTACCTATCCCCCACCTCCATGCATGAGTTGTGTCCTTAAAGTTTGTCCCAAGCAGCAGGTTCCCGCAGGCTCAGCCACGGGCAGCGGGGCTCGGATAGGGGACGGGGTCACTTACCAAAAGGCAGGACAAAGAAGAACGGGAACCAGCAGAGGATGAAAACACCCACAACAATGGCGAGAGTCTTGGCTGCTTTTTTCTCACGGGAGAACTTGAGGAGCCGCACGGAGAGGGAGCTCCTGAAATTGTGCCCCTTGCTCCGGGTGCTGGAGAGAGGCTCCTCCAACACGCTGCGGCAGTGGATACGCAGTACCACCTCCATGGATTTATTCCTCTCCTTCTTGACCCCTGCCTCCAAGCTCCGGGTGGTCCGCCTGGCCACCACGTAGATCCTGAAGTACATCACCAGGATGACCATGAGGGGCAGGTAGAAGGAGAAGAGGGAGGAAAACAGTGCATAGCCCGGCTCCTCCGTGATGCTACAGATGCTCTCATCCGGCGGTGGCGGCTCCTTCCATCCCAGTAGTGGCCCAATGGAGATGACCATGGAGGAGAGCCAGACAACCACGAGGATGACCCCGGCCTTCCTCTCGGTCATGATTGTGGGGTACTTGAGGGAGTATTTGACGCCAATGTACCTGTCCACAGAGATGATGCACAGGCTCATTATGGAGGCGGAACAGCACAGCACGTCCACCGCTGCCCAGATGTTGCAGAAGATGCGCCCAAACACCCAGAAGCCCAGCACCTCCAAGGTGGCCGAGAAGGGCAGCACAGTGGTGCTGAGCAGCAGGTCGGCGATGGCCAGGTTGACGATGAAGTAGTTGGTGACCGTCTGCAGGTGACGGTTGCAAGCCACCGAGAGGATGACGAGGATGTTCCCCACGATGGCCGAGAGGATGAAGACAGCCAGGAAGACCCCGACGCCCACCGCCTGCACGTCCAAGGCGAAAGTCAGCGTGGTGCCGTTGCCCTCGGGGGTCTCCTCACCTTGCAGCCCCCAGGACCGGTTGGCACTGCTCTGGCTGCCCTGTCCCGTCTGGTTCCCACTCAAGCTGCCATTGCTCAGCTCAGGGAAAGTCATTGTAGAAAAAGTCCGGGCTCCATGGAGGGCGAGGAGAAAGCGATGCCGAGGCGCAGACCCCCCGGCATGATCCCCGCAGCCCCCTCCGAGACTCGCTCAGCACCTCGCTCTCCCCGCTCCCCCGGGTCAAGGCTCTGTACCCCCGACCCGGGATGAAGGGCAGGCAGGATGCGCTGCTCCTCGCCCCCCACCCTTTTCTACTAGCC
>NW_009647828.1:1691973-1704281 GCF_000708025.1 Charadrius vociferus
CCCCAGCATCCCACCAGGAGGGATGCTCTGCAAGGCTGGAAGGTCCCCCCCAGCCCCAGCATCCCACCAGGAGGGATGCTCTGCAAGGCTGGAAGGTCCCCCCCAGCCCCAGCATCCCACCAGGAGGGATGCTCTGCAAGGCTGGCAGGTCTCCTTTCTCGCCCCTCACCCAGGGCTTCCAGCAAGCACCCTTCCCAAGCCAACTCTGGTGTTCCCGTCCTGCCCATCCAGCTCAGGTGTCCTGCCAGGGCTGCAAGCATGGGCTGCCCCTCACTTGCAAAAGCAGAAGGGACAACCAGCGTCTTGCATCCAGGGACAGCGTGTGATCGGCAGCTCCGTGCCTGTGACTTAACCCTGCCGCAATACTCGGAAATAACAGCTTGTGATTAAAACGTATAGGCACATATTTCTGGCTAATTTAAACAGGGTTGTTTTTTTTTTCCCACTGATAAAAGCAGATCCTGTTTACACTGGTTTCCTCCCAGTGACCCCACTCTCCTGCCTCCATACATTGTGATGGGGACTGACCCCAGTGTTGAGCAGGGGCTCTCCCTCGGCTCCTTTCTGCTGTACACAGGAAATATTTCCTTGGAGTGTGTTTATCCATGATTTTTCAACTTTTCTTTCTTAAAAAAAAATACTTTAAAGGGCAGTCCAAGTGGACGGTGAGGCGATTTAACTGTTGCTCTGTCAGAGCATGCGAGATCTGTTGATTCATTGGATCTGAGAGTGGACAAAAAAAAGATAACAGTACATTTATTCCGTTATTTTCCTTGACAATCATTGCAGGAAATTATTTATTTTTGATCTTTCTTATTTCTTTCATGCACTTTTCTCTTCCTTAAGATTTTGCCCTCCTTCCTAGGGTATTTGACCCTGCTGGGAACAAGCACAGTAGAGCAACTGGAAAACACAAGCAAATAGAAACAAATACTGTACAAGAAAAATGTTCAAAAGGCTGGTTTTGCTTAAAAAAATCCACCCAACAAACCCTTTAATTCTTTTTAATGTGAATTAAAAAAAAAAAAAAAAAAAGCCCGAGCACCCAACACTTGAGGTCAAATTACTCATTTTCCTTATGTTTTGATGAAAACATGTTAACCACCAAAATGAAGTGCTGGGATGCTAAACTCAGCATGGGATGATCTCAACCCATGGAATTTTGTAGCTGTATCTTTGCAGCTACACAGATTGCTGTCTAGATAAATATATCTCATCTAATCTATCCAGTGACATACAGAGATAAAGAAAACATGTGCCTTTCTCCAAAGTTAAGACTGGACTGAGCTTCTCATGTGCAGTGGGATTTTAACCACCTTTTTGATCAGAAAAGAGAGGTTTCTCCCAAATGACGTGATAGCAAATGCTGTTAGGGTGAAGATGGCATCTACCCTGCTTCTTGCCCTCCTTGGGTGAACTCTCCTCCTCTCCTGATCTCTCCACTCTCAGGAAGCCAAACACAAGTTGGCCGTGTTGCTGAGAGGCGGGAGGTGGCGTGGACGAGAGGGTTTGAATGGGATGCAGGGGTGAGATAGCTGGGCTGAAGGTGCACCTTTTGGTGGGGTTAAGGCTGGGGCTCCCACCTCGTGTGCTGCTCAGGACTGATGGGCCTGCCCCAACCATGCATAAAACCTTTGGGGTTGCACTGATGTCTTTCCCCTCCTGACTAGGGCAGGGAGAGACTACATCCTGTGCCATCACCGCAGCTCAGCAAGCAAACGTCAACTTATTAAGATCCAGTTACCTTATTGCTTTCCATCTGTCTCCTTGATTCAGTCTAAACCAGGGCTATTATGGTTGATTTGAGCTAATGAGGAACAGGTTTATACTAACGCACTTAAATCCAAATAAAAGTGCTTGGGTAGGTCTGCATGGAAGAACTGAAGGGCTTGAAGTAAACACACATGGAGATCTGCAAGCGCCTGGGACCTTGCCAATATGTTGGGCTTGAACTGGAAGGAGGTACAGATCCTTCCTCTCTTGATGTGTTACATCTCTTTCCTCCCTCTTATTTTTACCCTTTTTTACCCTTTTGGGGCAGAGTTTATCCTAGGACTTGGGTAGTGCCATATAGCAGTGTGAACACGGCTTTTTAAATAAAAAGAAAGGCACGTACACCTGATGAAAAGTGTTTGTCACACTGTAATTACATTACACCCGAGTCTTGAAAAGGAAAGGCAAATTTTCGGTGAAAAAAAACCCCACAGCTTAAAGGACATCGATCAACATTTGCATGTACTCCAGGTTTATACAAGGCACACCATGGAGAGTCATGTCCTGGGTGCACCCTCGCTCTGCAAAGCTGCAGTGCAGCTTCCTGCAGCATCTCCCAGGTCCAGAGCCGGGAGAGGTGGATCTTGCTCACATTCGATGCAGAATAGTGCTGAAATGATAATATTTAAGTGATTGTAAAGACAGGCTTGCCTTGCTATGGGCAGGTGATTCAACAGTCCTCTGGGAAGATGAGATCAGTCTTTGCTGCATGTCCCTCTGAGGCTCTATCCAGCTGGAGGTCAGTTAGCTCTGCTGGCTCCTATGTCCAGCTGACCCCTGGTCTTCAAGAGTATTAAAAATGGGCTAGAAGTGATGCAAACCTGTCCTTTGCAGCACCCAACATGGGGCTCTGGAGAAATTCCAGATAAGGACAGTAACTGGGAGAGGTAACGGGCAAAACATGGACTGGACATTGTCAGAGAACATTTGTGGGGAATTTTAATTATGGTTAAGGATGGGGGGTGTGTGAATTGTCCACCTTTGTTGGTGTTATGATGATATTATTTTGACTTTGGTGTAGGGAGTTCTATTTTTTTTGTTGATATATGTGAAGTTTGTGAAGATCATGTGATGAATGTATCTTTTAATGGTAGTGTTGTATTGTTGCAATTTTATTTGGAGTCTATGAAAAATCAGGCAACACTTTGAATGTTTATGTCTTAATTAATGAGGTGAGAAGGATAAAGAGAGGAAACAGCGTATATTAGCTGACTGATAAAGGTTGGGGAAAAGAAAGTCAGCTAATCCTCTTGTGACATCTACCTAAAATTGCCCAGACATGTATTATATCTTCCCTTTCCCCTTGCCTTCCCGGTCCCCCGAACTATCTCAGCCACTATCACATCAACACCGTTACTGCATTTACTATGTTTGCCAGTTTTCTGCTTTGCGTGTGAACGTGTCTGCTTTGGGTTTGGTTTGGTTTTTAACTGTTTGCTACCCTACTGGTGGCCATCAGTGGTCCCCAGATGACACGTGGGAGGGTCAGTGGTGAACTGAGCCAAGCCCCTTTACTGAAGATGGAGTTGCCTCTTCCAGAGCCACCCTTCATGGTGGCTTTCTCCTCTTACAGTGGACCGCAATGCCTCCCCATCCTCTCTGGTAGAAAGTTTCCCCTGGTCTAGCCAAAACTTTCTTTGCTGTTATTTCATGGCTTGTTGCCAGCTAGCACGGAGAGTAATTTATTACCTTCCTCTTATGGGTTTTAATTTTATTTTGGGGCAGCTGAATAGAAAAAGGCAAAATAAAGGGAAAAAGGAAAAAAAAAAAAAAGAAGGAAAGGAAAAAGGTTACCAAGCACATTAACTCCTTATTTCTGACCACTGTCTTAGTGCAATAAAGGTGCTTTTAGAGAGCCTGGCTGTGGTTAACAGCAAAGACTCTCAGGAGCAGAAATTATTTTGACTTACTGGGTGTAAGAGCTGACACAGCAAGGGGGGGCATGAGGCTGAAGCTAACGTGAGCCCCCCAAACACAAAATGAGAGGTGGCATAAAACGAGGTGGCAGAGCATCTTTCAGGCCATCAGGAATCAGTGCCTTATCAACATTGTCCTGGTTTGAGGTAAAACAGAGCCAATTTTGTTCAGTAACTTCGCTTCTTAGCTGGGCCTCTTTTAATGACTGAAATTAACAGCATATTGTGCAGATAATGTTCACTCTCTCAGAGTGATAAGACCAATTGTTTAGAGCTGATGCCCAGGCATGGGATGCAGAGAGGACCTTGCTTATACTTATTGCTATAACACCCAAGGCCAACCAACTTTGTTATTTGCCTCATTGGAGGGTCGGAAGCGGAAAAGCGCAGTGGGGTCCCACCTGAGGGGAGGAGCGGACAGGACAGGTGACCCAAAACTGACCAACAGGTTATTCCATCCCATCTGCCTCATGCTCAGTATAAAAGCTGAGGGATCAAAGGGTCAGTGCTCTTCCTTCAATGGCGGACGCCTGCGGAGGGCCCTGTCTTTTACTCTGCCTTTGATCCCGATCCTGAATGCAGATCCAGAATCCAGTTCCCGTCCATCACTGAGTCCAGCCTGGGACTGCCCCAGTGCCAGTCGGTGTCGTGATTGTCATCTCAGGAGCTTGATACGGTTCTGTATATATTTCATTATTTCTTTTTATTTTATTATTAATATTTCATTAAAGTAGTTTAGTTCTTTCTAAACTCATAAGTCTCTTTTTCCCTCCTCTGCCCTTCTCTTTGAAGAGGAGTAGAGGGGAGCATCTGTCAGTCCCCTCTGGGGTCCCTCAGGTCCCCATTAGCCGATTTGGCCTAAACCACGACAGACATGGATGGACTATGGGCATTTCAGGAGGAGCAAACCTCCACCCCAAATCTCAGATACAGCCTAATACGCTGGACAGGAGCCAAGGAAAGACGCCAGATATTTTGTGGTCGAGGAGAACAGCTCTGAGTGCCATGCTGACATCTGGGCAGCCAAGGCAGGTGGGATGGGTAGATAGAACAAGCAGATAAGTGTGGTTTATAGGGCTGGTGGATGTTTGTTACTTCAGTGGGAATGTTGATGTGTTCAAAATGAAACATTCCTCAGGGATGTTCTTTTTTTGTCTTTGCTCTGTTGAAAGCTATATAGTAAAATACTTCAATACCAAACAAAATGTTTTAGAACCACATTTCAAAACATTTTTTTCAGGGGGGAATGTGCAAAACACAAGGCAAATTACTTCAGAAATTACTAAGAGAATTAGCAATTAGCAGAACAATTGCTAATGAAGATGTAAAAAGAGCAGTCACTGATGTATAGAATAAAATAAATAATAATATAAATCACAGCATAACTAAATATTTAAATAAAAATGCTATGAAAGGTCAAAATTGCAACAAAGGAGTTTGCCATTATCACAGAAAAATATTTTTGTTGGCAGTTTTGTTTCTTTGAGAAATTTCACTTCTCCCAAATGTCAGCATTTATTTGCCATTCCTGTATTTTTTTCCTACCAGTTAGAAATTCAGACCATTGGCTGCCTCAAATGGTTATTATAGTATGGTTAGAACCCTGAACCAAAGCCCCTCTGATTTGTGAAAGTCTGCTTTTCATAGTTGACTCTTGTTTACAAACAGAAGTCCTGAGAAGCAGCTTTTGGAAAAGGATACGAAAGTAGGACTTGGCCCACAAAGAGAAGTTGTCATGATGTCGTTCCATTCCAGCAACCATAAAATAACCATAAAACTTGAGAAAGTCGTTGTCCCAACAGCTGCTGTTTAAATAAACAGAGGGTATAGGAGTTGGATAGAAAAATGGAGTTGTCGGCAGCACTAGGAGGAGGGGAGGGTTAGCAGAGAGAATCCTGGGCTTGAGGACCTCCCTTTGGCAATCAGGAGCAGGGGGCACTTGCAGGGCATGAGACCACATGGTGTCTGGCATGGTGAATGCATGGGAAGGCACCTCCGAGCTTGGTCCTGCTATAGACCTGTACCTGTGTCATCCTGGAAACGAGGGCACGATAGGATGTGGGCAAAGGGGATGGCAGCGCAGGAGGGGGGAGAAAGTGGTGTGGCCACAAGGAGAGAAGCACACAGGGCAGAGGGTGGCACTGGGTGGCCATGGGGTTGCTCTCTTGGCAGAGGTGGGGCAAAAGGGTGAGTTGACCTATGTGTGTTAGTCCAGGCCAGGAGCGTGCTTTAGAAGGAAGGTAATGGTCTTGATTCCAGTAAAGCCCAACAGCCTAAAACCTTTTGGTAAATCAGTTTGCATGATGCATAAATACAAGTATGAATACACATACAAATACAAATACAAATATAAATAAATATATACTATTTCTATAAATTCAAGTTACATTATAATTTGTCTCAGTATCTTGTTTGCTTTCTTAATTGAACACAGGGACCTCCCAGGCTTCCACCCCTGAATTTAGCACAAGTAAATACAGACAAATACAAAAATACATGGCGTGAAAATGTGTGGCATAGGCTCAGGCTAAAATTAAACTCTGCAAACTAGGTACTGTTCCGCAACCTTGCCTTCAGTTAGAAATAACCAGAGTTACTTTAGCAGCTATCTCGTGACAGATTGAAAAGATTTGGGTTCAAAGTGTGTAAGTTTTGTTTATTTTTTTCTAAACCACCTAAAATATTAGAGGATGAGGAACAAAAGCTGAAATCATTCATTTCTGTGTCATTAAGCAAGTTCACCCCCTGACTGGGTTCCTCACCTCATGTCCACCTCCAGGTAGGAATCAAATAAATGTGTGCTTGAAGCCAGCTACCTGTGGGCAAGGACACATGGCGTAGGTACAGCCATGACCTGAGGGTGGCTCACTGTGAAAACTTCACCTTGAAGAAAATCTCCCTCGAATTCATATCTCCAGTTGCCAGCTTTGTTTATCTCCTATTTGCTGGTGGTGTTTTTTCTGTTTCCTTTCCAATTTAATGCTGTGCATATTACAGAGACCAAATTTTAAACCGTGGAAGTTGAGCTTGTACTTAGGTAAAAGCACACGAGTGTCTTGTCTCCATGAAATATTTGCAAAACAAAGGGAGTGTGGGGAAAAAGAAAACCCCATGCATCAGTCCTTTTCTTGCTTTTAATGCCAACGGCGAGTGGCAATGTCTAACTGAGGCTCGTTCCTGTAGTTTCTCTCGGTACAAATAAGGGCATTTACCAGCCCTCTGGGAACAAAGGTGCTGACACCTTTTCACCCACAGAAAGAATGGCACCATCTTGCTTTACATCTTCTGAGAAATTTGCCCCAATATGCCACGATGCTGTCCAGCTGGCTTTCTTCTTCATCCAGCTCAGACAAAATCCCTCCTGACAAAGGTTTGTCTGGCCAGCTCTGGTGACGCGCAACACCAGCCAGCCTGGGCTGTGCTTGCTTACCCACTGCTCATGATCCAAACGTGGCTGTTTCAGGAACTACAGTGCTACCTGGGAGTGTGCAAAGGCTGGACTGAGCTCGGCCACCTCTCTGCTTCAAAATCTTTTGGTCTATAGCATGGGCATTTAGGGTCTGAGTTACATCTCTTCTGTATGCCTCACGTTTTCTTTCTGTTAAATGTAATCCGTTGTAAAATTGAAGCCTAGGGCAGCACTGAGAGCAGGAGGAGGACATCTCCTCATCCCTGTTTCAACACCTCATTGATCAGCTTAACCTTCCCTGACCTCCCCATGAAAGGTCAGAAATGCACCTCTGGGTCTTTTTGCTTGAAGCCTCATGTGGTTCAGCTCGACTCCTGCCAATCCCCCCATTAAACCAAGAAAGAGAGTCCCCATGAGCGACGCTAACCCAACAGTTTCCTAGTCTGGCAACATTATTTCCAATAAAAATTTCCACACATGTACAAACGTCCAAAGTTATTAAAAGAAGAGGAGAACAATATCTCTAGCTGCTGGTCCAAGTGTTGCAATCTGATGCAGCCTGCAGAGTTAGAAGTGCTAATGAATTTAGCAACAGGCGTAGCAATGGGCCTCTAAAAGCATTAGCCAGATGTTTGCTTTTAGCCTGATATGTGTCAAATAGGCTTGTTCTCTTCCCCCTGACTCTAAAGTGACTGCATGACTGCATTTTGATTTAGAGGCCGGAAAGGAACATCAGCTTTGTCTTGTCTAGTAAAAGCGAGAACACATTGCTGATAGCTCTCTTCTTCGGAGGTGAACTAGCTCAGAGTAGCCCCATTAAGGCCGGTTTTGCTAAAGGAATGACCTTACTGCAATGGCTAGGCTATTTGGATAGCAGCATCAGTTTCTTATTACTTGCTCCCAAATGATTCCATGGTGCTTTGTCATTGCAGCCAGCGAACTTGGCCTTCCAGGGCAGGGCTTTCTGTCAGCAAGCACAGCCAGGTTGGAGAACGGGCAGTGATAGATAAAAATATGTCTAGGACTCTAGAGCTTGAAATAGCAGCTTCTTTGGGAGCATATGCAGATGAATATGCATATGCATTACCAGGTGAATGCTATCCAAGGATGTAACGCATATGATGCCCTTGCCAGGCTTAAAAGGAGATGCCCTTGCAAGACTTAAATGAGATGCCTTGAATCAGACTGCCCTGTTGTCCACTGTAAGGATATCTCTTCAGATGGGAAATGGTACAGAGCCACAGTTCCCCTGTTTCTGCAAATGACCTTCTGTAGGGTTTGGAAATCTTCCATGTGGTTCCCAAAGTGGAAGTTCAGCAACCTTCCTCGTGGCTGTGAGACCTGGCTGCTGTAGAGAAGGGGAGGTAGCCATCTTGTCTTCTTCTGTGCCTCTCCACGGTGCTTTAGACAACACTGTCAGCTGAACTTTTTACCAGGGTATTTCTGAACCTGAAGCTTTTCAAGAAACCACCTGGTAACTGTAGCATATACCCTATTTCCTGATCTTCCACGGAGGAGGGTGGGAGATCCAAACCCCAAATGTGGGATGAGATCTCTGTTCCGCCAGGTGAAGGGCTAGCCTCGTTTACTGAGCGTGTCTTTCAAATCACACATCCTGATTGGAAGGAAGAGGTTAGAGACAAATTTAAAAAATATTTTACATATCATCCCCTAGTTAAATAGAAAGAAACAAAGGTATTAACCAATATCCTTCAGGGAAAGGAGCCAAATTTTCTGTCTCCGCTGTTAGATTTCCTGGATCACCATGGTGCCTGGTGAGCCAGGCTCAGTTGCCTCACAAGACTGCAGGTTGCAAAGGCTGGGAGAGTTGAACTTCAGTCTGAGGATATCTTGGCAATGTTCAGTGTGCAAACAGCCACGGTTTTGAGAGACTGTTTTTCCTTGGGGCTATCCCGCTTACCTCCCCCCTTTTTCCTTTTTGAACGTTTCCTTGGAAGGCAGAGATTCTTTGTTGTGGAGACACTGACAGAGGGTGTGTGTCGCACAACATGCCAGCAACATGCCAGGTGTCAAAATAAATGTCTCAGGGCACTTGGTAAAGTCGTGCTTTCTCCTGGTGATAAATCCATGGGGTCTGTATGAGTTACTACCTCTCAAGAGAAATCCAGGTCTGACTTACAAGTTGGGAACAAACTCCCAGAAGGAACTATCCAAATAAATCTTTCTGATCTTGGCTGTTAGGGATCTTGAAACCTAATGAGTCAATCAGACAGAAGACATGACTCCCAAAGACTCATGGAAATTACTTTGGAGAAGACAATGAATAATCTTCTTGCGTCAGCTAGCTAAAGAGCTAAATCAGGTCAAGCAAGATCAGTCATTATTAAAACTATCATCATTATTTTTAGTAGGGACTAGAATATAAATATACAGAGAGGAAAAGAAGAAGAATACACTTCCAGATAAGTGTGTGTTATGAGCAGCTTGAGAGTCAGTGGGAGAAAACGGTACAGATTAGAGGCAGCAATCTGGAAAGTGAGGCAGAGAGAAATTAGTAAGGCCACATTAAAAATGATAGGAACCCAATGCAGATTTTTTCCAGCTCTGTTCCAGGAAGGAAACAGGATTTACTGCTTGCTGTGCAGTGTTTGGATAAAGAAGGATTCATAAAATTCAAAAATGTGTCTTTGCTGTAAAAGTTACATTGCAACACTGTTAGATAGGGGAAGCCTGGAATGGTTTTGAAGTCTGCAGCTGCTTCCAGCTTCTGGTTTGGAGCAGTGGCTGACTGCAGGCCACGATGCAGGAGCAAAAAGGAAAGTGCAATAATCTAATACAGATGTTTCAGCAGCGAGTGAATCCTTGGTTTTGACAGCAGTTCTCTGGGATTCAGGAAATTACTGTGGTTAGAGATTAATGCTTTCTACTGCTCTGCTTTCCTTCCAGGGTGAGGGAAAATAAAACACGAAAAATGAATGCAGAAGTTATTGAAAGCTGAGAGGCGGTCTTAGAGTTTGTTTCCCCCCCCTATGTTTAAAGCCATATTTGCTGGAGAAAGTGTGAGAAGCAAATGTTTGCCTTAGGTTGTATTTGTTTATGAAGAATATAACAGCCAATTGCTAGAGCCAACAAAGACCAGAACTCAAGTCCTCACCATCCAGGCGTGCCTCCTAAACCCATGTAATGGGAGTACCTTAGCACAGCAGTGAGGGGTCGAGAGAGAGAGTGAACATAGGCAAAATCAGCATGAATGCCAATAGTTTCTTGAGTGCTAGGAAAATAATTTGTCTGGGAGAGCTCTTAGCACCCATTCTGTATTTTCAGCATGACCATGTATGAAAATCCCTTTGTATAACAGTGACCCACCTCTGATCACTTCTTAATTTATGAAATAGCTGGGTGTAGTACCGTAATAGTGAGAAATTCTGGATTTTCCTGCACAATGATTACACCTGGACAGTGATGGCTGTGGCACAGCTACCACATCATGAGTATCTGAGGAAGGATATCCTCTTGGCTGCAGATTAGCTGTTAAAACAAAATGCAGCCAAAATTGACAAGATATTAATTAAAGGAGGGGAAAAGGGCTGTTAAGGATATCAAACACAAAGATATTACCTCTGTGTGTGGTTGGAGGAGGAGTAATACATCTGTATAGCCTAGACAATATATAGGTGTGTTACTGCCTACCTGCTCTGCTGTTACGCTCTTTCCTAGGCTGCTTGCTACTGTCAGAGAAAAGACTCCAGACCTTTTTCTTGTTCCAGCAAGGCCACTCTTCATGTTCATACTGGGGAAAGAGAAAGAGTGAGGCCACTATATGAGAAGATATACTAACCTTTTCCTCTAAGGCTTTCCCATGAAAACAGAATCAAGAAATAGCTGTAGAGAAACCAGAAACAGAACAACTTGCCACAGGCCAGGCAGCAGAACTCTGGTGACACTATGGCAGACTTTCGGTCTCCTGAGTTTTCAACAGATTCCATCTTCTTTTCATTGTATTGATGCAATGAAACTTAAAACATATGAAACTGTTAAAGAAGGGAGCTGACGGCATGATTTAGCGGAAAAAACCTCTTTGTGTTTGTAGTCCATGTAATTGTTTTTTAATATGTCCATAAGCATCATCTAAGTCTTTAAAAGTAACTAGCTGGATTCAGATTAAGAAAACCTCCTTGGCTTTATGGCAGCAAAACTAATTTTGGTGCTTTTTACGGGTTGCTGGAAGAGCTGAGCTGAATGAAATAGTGTGATATGTTCAGCTGAAGCAATGCCTTCAGGTGTCAGCTGCAGGGACTGCAGAAATTGCCTCCTCTAATACTAGATACCTAAATATGCAGTGAGCTCTTGGGATTATGGTAGATATTTCCATAAATACCTAGAATTTCTATAAAACAGCCCAGAGGTCAATAAAGTAAAACAAAAAAGGACCACAAAAGTTAGCAGTGGAAAAGAAAACACAGAACAATGTGACACTGCATAAATCCTTAATATTTGGATTTTCCTACAACTCAAACGCTATGTGTAAGTTTGGCATCCTTATCTCAAAGGAGATATAGGAGAACTGCAGAGGAGGGCTACAAATCCGTGCAGCTGTTTGTTAGCAACAGCTTTTCTATGAAGTCTGATTAAGTAGGTTAGGACTCCTCAATCTGGGAAAGAGATGCTCAGAGGTGAGGTTCAAAAATACAGGGGAATGGAGGTGGTGGAGAAGAACCAACTGTATCTGGTGTCTCCCAAAGTAAGAACTAGGGGACACTGTATGAAACTGGCACATGTCAAATTAAATAAAGACAAGAGGGCATGGGTGTTTATGCAACAAGCTTCCTTGCCAGAGGAAGTAGTAGTAGAGGAAATTTATATGGTTCCTGGAGAGTTTGCATAAGTATTTGAAGAAATAGATTACAAAATGAGAAAATTGCATCATATTCAGGAAATCTTCTGAGCTGGAAGTAATGGTAGACAGGTGAATGCACAAGGGAAGTGTCATGTTTTCGTGTCATATTCTGATTCTCCCATCCTCTGTACAAGGCTGACAGAGAAACGTGGGCTTGGGCTATTTTAAAGCCAGCTCCAGCAACATCACCAACAGAGAGTCCTTCCCAACCAAAGGCACAGCTTTGATGCCTCTCTGTCACATTGGAGAACCATGATGTTACCTTCAGCAGTGCCCTGTTAGGGCTGATGTGCCTCACTAACCTCTGCTGACCCATCAATCCCCTGATCTACCCCAAAGAATAGTCTAGGGA
>NW_009647828.1:1704349-1741160 GCF_000708025.1 Charadrius vociferus
GAAAGAGTGATGGGCTCAGTGCTCTGAGGATGTGGGTGCCAGCACCGTCAGGAAGGGAGGTGGACCTTCAATTGTACTGGTATCGCTCATGACCCCATGACAGGCTCAGTGGGTGCTCAGTTATATAGGCCAAGCTGAAGGAGGCGGGTTGGGTCTGGGACACTCTGCTGGGAAGCGGCCTTCAAGATCTGTCACAAGACTAAGACAAAGGATCTAAAGCTCCTATCTGAAATCTGTCTCGGTTGTCTTCCCTTTTCTAGCTGTAAGTGTTGTATTTTCCCACAATGACTGGTTCAGGATCACCAGACTAGTTAATGAGCTGGAACAATTTCGTAAGAGATGAACCCGAACTGGAATTCAGCCAAGAAACATATATGGTTCAACTACCTGATTAGGAGATGAGCTTAAGCCAATTTGCAAGAAAAAAACAAGGTCTGTGGGATTTAAGTCAATTCTTATTGTGGTCATCATCTCAGGACGTGAGATGTAAGAGAGATGAATCTCCATGTGGTTGGCAAAGATTAGAAAATATGTTGTTTCCTTCTCATATGATATACTTAATTCCTAAGTATCTGCTGGACAGCTTGAGTGGATTCTTTGCAGTGCTGACTTTCTCAAAGCAATGTTATAACCTTCAAAACAATGTACTCCAAGCAACATGTTCTTATTAAGAAAAACTACACAGCTGAGATATTTGCTTAATTGGAGTTTCTCTCCAGAAACTAGGTCAGCACCACAGTAGCAAATCACAGTGATGGTCATTTAATTGAGATACGTAGCCAAAGCAGGGTATGCCATGCAAGGCCTGTTCAGGGTGTGATACATATTCAGGTTTCTGGGACATTCACCCAAATGATGAACAAGCTGACCAGCCCAATACTTGCTGATTTATTTTGTACATTTGCCCTGGATACTTGCCTCTAACTCTTGGCAATCACAACCACGAATCATCATAGACACTCCACTCAAGACACTTTTTTCAGCTTGATGCTTTCAAAAAAAAAAGGAGAAGGGACGAGCATGGCTTCCCTAGCAAACTCAGAAAGTTCTAAGATCTTAACATAATTCATGGACAGCAACACTTTGCTTAACAGAAAGTAAACTTCAAAAGGAGGTGTATGTTTACAGTTAATTATATCATACAAAAGGGTAATTAGTGATTGGATTCTGAGATGAAGAAAGGTTTGGGCTGAAATATGTAGAAGATCAACAATATCCATCAAATGAAAATTCTGGCTAATGCTTTCACTCTTCTGATGCAATGAACTTTCCTTGAACTGGATAAAGTTTCTCTTGTTCATACCAAAAAGCTGTCATTGAGGCTCTTGAGCTAAGAACCTAATTTCTTTCCCTTGATCCTGACTTACATTAGTGAATAGCAATACGTCTAATACAAATGGTGTATTTAGTAAACAAGTTAAAAAACCAGGAAAAGACTCAATGCACACAGTGGAAGGGGAAAGATGAGAACAATGTAAATAATGTGTGTAAGTCACATAGCTTAATGCATACCAAGAAGTGCTCTGCCACAGTGGTGATGTGTATGATATAGATAAGCATACAGAATAGAAGAAGCCAAAGAGATAACCCATGCAATCAGTAATGTTCACCTTTTAAACCTATCAAAGTAGCAGGATCCAACCAATTTTCCTTTCATTGTTCCTCTGTCAGTTGAATGCAGAGCCCTAAATTAAAATAAACGAAGTGTGAGAAAGTTTCTAATTGAAGCATTACAAGAAATTTCCTAGAGGATATTAAAATACCCTAGAATCAGTTTCTAGAAGAAATACAATGCAAAGAGATTCAAGCACTAATTAAGCAGGGAAATAAACCACAAGGAATATGAACAATCCAGTCAATAAACTGGGGAAAAGCTCTTCTCCATGGAGCTTGGCCATAGCCTATGTAAAACTGTGTATCTAAAAACTGCGATCAGAGTTGATGCTTGCAGTTGGAATAGTCTTTGAGTTTCCTATAAAGCAAGGAAGAGAATGAAGCCAATGCTGCAGCAATGGCCCAGGGCTGTGGAAAGCAGCCTTGCCTGCTGTGTGCACCAGTTGGCTTTGTTCGATGTTTGATTTGGTTTTAGTGGTTATGAGAGATGCCAGAGCTGATATGCTTGCAGAAAGGGCTCTTGTGTAGCAACAATTCTTTGCTAAGCTCTGATTATATCCTGGTCATGTGCCACAAGCATCTTCCAGCTCCCAGTGTGAAAGATTCACTTTACAACTTTGAATCAATTTCAGAAAATTAACAGAATTTGCCACAGTGGTACCTATTGGTAGCAACTGGGAGATGTAAGAAAGGAATTCCTTGACCCAGATATGTCTGGAAAGAGTACAGCAGGCTACATAAAGAACTCAGAAAACTCTAGATGTTAATAAGCATAAATTTTTGATAAGCAACTAAAAAAACCCAACCAAAGAGAAAGGATAGTACGACTTTTAATAGAATAGGTAGGAACAGACTGAGAACATGAAGGTAGAGGACAGCTTGGATGAGACTAAAACAGCATGGATGGGTCTCAGGAAAAGAAGACAAGATATTGATAATGGTCTTCAGAAAAATGCACTTCCTCAAATGGAAGCAGTTAAGATCCAAGAAGGAACTATTTTAAGGGGAAAAATGTGGAGAACTGGCAAGTCTTAAGAAATTTATGTTAAAGGAAGACATACAGACTATCCCAACATGAAAAATGACTTAAGAAAGTTGAAAGAAACCTGCTTGGCCAAACAGATCTTTAGGGATCTCAGAGACAGGTAGAAAACATACAGGATCCAGGAACTTTATCAAAGCTCTGTGGACAAGTTTATTAGACAGGCACAAATATATAGGGCCAAAAATCAGACAGACAAAGAATAATGAAAACTATCTGATAGGTATATGAAGAATGAGATGAAAGTCCATGACATCGTTGTTCCTCATCTCAAGGGAGAGGAAGATGTCAGGCAAGACATAAAAAATAGCACTATCTCAATAGTGACTAGATGTTTGACATAATTAACATTACTGAAAATAAATGAGAAGTTAGGCTATAATGGGAGAAGAAAAGATACAGCAGGCAGGTGATTCAAATGATCCGGACTTGACAGCATTCACCTATGTGTATTCTGGGACATAGCTGGAAGAAACCACAGAGATACGGTAATGACATTTGCGAACATGGGGTGGGAGCGTGAGGTAGGAAAAGGCAAATCTTTGGAAAGAAGGATGGGGTGATACAGTGAGTCAGCATCATTTCAGTTTTCAGAATAATTTTGAAATAAGTACTCTGTCTGTAAACATGAAGAAGACAACACAGGGATGAATAACAGCCAAAATAATTATTTTTTAAAGAACAACCTGTGTTGAATTTTTTTTTTTTTTTTGGACAAAACAATAGGTCTAGAGAATACGAAAGAAACTATAGATGTCAAATATTGTGAGTTAAGGTCTGGAAATTATTTCATTAGATAGTCTCCTAAGCAATTTTGGGTAACAAGGATGAGATAATATCACTATTTATTGCACTGGCCTTTCAATGGAAAGTAGCAAAGCATTAATAACTATTCTATGAGAAGTATCAGACCAGAATGATGTATTAAGAAACAAAAGCATATTTCTGCCGTAGGACAGGTACAAGTCAACATTTCTTGTTAATGACTTTGAGATTCTCCAAACTGATGGCATTTGCAATCCATGTGAGTAAGTAGGAGCAAAAGACTGAAATCCAAAACTGTCTTGACAGATTGGAAAACTTGTCTGGAAAAAATAAAGAGCAATTCAATAATTCCAAATGTAAAATTCTAGCCCTCAGGAGGAATAATCAGCTGTGTGATACAGGAGAGTGGATGAGTGGCAGCAGCCAGTGGAGTAGAATTGGGGTCACGGGCAGGCACCTAAGGAACATTTGTCAGGAATTCACACTATTGTTTAAAACAGAACTACACTGCAGAGATGGGAATGCATCAGGTTGTAAGTAAGTAAAAGTTGATCAAATTCATAGCAACTCTTTTTCTTACTTAAACCATACTAATATGACATAACGCTCTTAAAGTACATGGAATCATATTGCTCTAAATATATTGGAAATGAATATAATTTTCCCCATTCTAAGATTTTTCAGGATTTGGGATATTCTTATTACCTTATTACACTTCTAATTCAGATAACAACTAAAAAAAGGAACCCAAGAAAGACAACAGGCAGGTCATCTAATGATATGGTGATGGCTAAGACTGATTTTGCACAGAAATCCCGGTAACTTCACTGTACAGGAAGTTTGTGGCTTGTGATGAACTGTACTATTAATTCAGAAAGGAGATGGCATAGGATTGTTGATGGTAATGGGTGACACAAGGGCTATCTTTAGCTCAGTAAAGTTGGCTGGTGAGCTGGTCTACCAAATTCTGGATAGCGCCACACTTCTGTGAAGGGGGCCACGAATATCTCAAGGTGAACAGGATTTAAAAGTTAGGTACTGTCCCACACTCTTGTGATTACATTTCTTAGGTCCCAGTCACTCTACGGGGAATGAAGATGTTGGCCAGTATATTGATATTGGCCATCATGGGAAAATAAGTTCAGCTGGAATTTCATAGAATCTTAGCATCAAATTTTAGGTTGGAAGGGACCTCCAGAGATCACGTAGTCCAACGCTCTGCTGAAAACCAGTTTCACTAGACCAGGTTGCTCAGGGCCATACCCTATTGACTCTGGAACACCTCCAAGGACAGTGTACTGCTTTAATCACCTCTGTTTTTTCAGTGTTTCTTAGAGGGACTGAAGGGGCGAAAATCCTATCAGTCCTATGATAATCCTGAAAGACAAAATTCAAATGGTACAAGCTGAAGATGCTGAAAAGAATGAATTGCAAGTGTAAAATAATTTAAGCAAAGAAAGAAAAAGGATGGGAGGGAAGAGTTAATTCCTCTTTTTTATGGATTGCAATACGTACAGACAAGGAGATAACAGGGTGCTAATGTCCCAAGTTGTTTAATATTTTGATTGGCATGAACAATGTAAATAAGTCATCTATAGTTAGAGCTTGTTCCTACATGTCCAGACAGCTCTGTAAAAACGTAGAAATTTAAGGAGGGGAGAATCCTGCCAGCGCTTACCCAGACATGTTAAACTGCTGAGTTCAACACCGCTACTTCGGTGAAGAACAGTTTTCAGGACAGTGTGCCAGGCATGTCCCTTAAACAGATTAGACCGCAATCC
Source organism: Charadrius vociferus (assembly GCF_000708025.1). NCBI lineage: Eukaryota > Metazoa > Chordata > Aves > Charadriiformes > Charadriidae > Charadrius > Charadrius vociferus. Next base: position 1,709,552 of record NW_009647828.1, read on the forward strand.
TTGGTCAACACTCTTTTGAAAGCGTATCCGATTCCCAGGCCCTTTGGAAACCTTACCTGGCATTAGCTCCATTTGTATTTACAAATGCTGTAAATTTTAGGTGCCACGTGGACTAATACGTGCAAAAAGCGCTGTTATTTTTCATACTCTATGGTTAGGAATAACAAGTCTTCTCATGTGCCAGAAAGCATGATTTCCCATTTGGAAGAATTCAAAGAATTAATTATTTGGCAGAACAAATGTACTTGCAAAATTAAGCATCAGAACACATTTTGCCCTTTGATTCCCTCTAAAATTCTCAGATAAACCAACTTACCCCAAATACACAAATCATATACATCAGCTGTCTAGCAGAAAAAAAGGAATGCTATGTGTAAATGAATAAAAACTCTCTGGATTTTTAAAGAGAGGAAGTAACCTGAGTTGCCTGAAATCTTTGTCAATCCACAAACAATTTAAAAATGTTTGAAATGCATTTTTTTTCTTGTTTTTGTACATGTTTTTCCATGGTTATCAAAACCTTTGTGTCTGGATTACGTGAGAGCTGTTCAGAGAGAGTTTGTCAGGAGCGGCACACATACATCCAATTCTCATCCAGAAATACAGAAAATATGAAAGTAACTTGGCAGAACTTGAATTCAGTAAGAACCATTCCTGCTCTTCACCACCGTGTTGAAAATCCCAGCAAAGCATATGAAGAGGATTTATGTACATACCTATATATGTTTATGTATGTATGCATTAAAAAAAATCATTTTTGCTTTGCATTGATTTACAATAGATTATATCAAACAAAATAATATTTTTTTTTTTTGTGAAACTGGGAAAAAAAGTGCAGGAGAACAACTGGAATTCACTGAGGCAAGAACTGTGGCATCCCCATTGCATTTTGGAAACACTAAATATTCCCAAGACAAAGAGTAGCTCATTTCTGGGACATGTCACCCATCTTACAGTTGCAGCAGATATATGGAATAGTAGAGGACAGCTTCCTTCCAAACAACGGCAGTGATAAAAACAGATGTCTTAGACCATTTGTTTTGTGATATATCTCTAACCTGGCTAATGCTGGGGGACATGAAATGCTGCCTTTTTCTTTTACTTACAAAGTAGTTGTTTGAACTGGGTGTTTTCAATATTGGACTGCCAAAATTATGACTATACTTAGACGTAGATCAATGTATTGGTACCCAGAGGGTTTTCTCACAGCTCATACTAATCAGAGTGGTTAATTAGGTAGTGATCGATGAATCAGGTGCTAATAGTGTTTGTGCTGTGATTACAATTTGGTAATTATGGTTTATATTTGCATAATCACCCAATGCAAGCCACACTGTGCTGACATTGACAGAACGTGCAATAGCACCAGGGATGACCATCTGATTGAGTTACTGCAGGAAAACACTTCTGTTCGGTAAAATGCCTTCCAGATATGTGTCACGCTGAAACGCTTTGCAGCATTAAAGTCAGAACAAACACAGAAGTGAAGCACAACTTCCCTTGAGGGTTTTATGTTTTACCCTATAGCTGACCATGGGGACACTTTTAGTGCTGGTCACAGAAGATATCATCTTTGTTTCTCCTGGAGATAGAAAGTGGAGCGGTCGTGTTGAAGGAGAAGCCAAGGAAAAAAATAAAAGGTGACACTCTAGATTTCTATACTGGTGATAAGGCTTTTAAGAACATGAGGAGTTAAATAAAAACACTCTGAAAGCATCAAGAAATCTTAGCCCTGTTAGCCTATAGTCTGGATAAAGTGTTGTTGAAAGTCAGAGGGTATGAAAAACAAACACAGGAGAACTTAATTCTGTGGTTGCATTGGTATAGCTAAAGAAAGACATGAGAGGAGGCAGGAGATGAGACCAACTTCTTGCTTTGCTGATGAAGAAAAAGGTAAGGGCAGTCACAGAGTCTCTCTCTTATACCTGGCCTATTTCTGCACAAATTAGGAGAGAAAGAAATATAACTTTGGACATGTAACAGGAGTTATAGTAGTTTTTTATAAAGAAGTTACAAGACGCACTCAGCAAATACAATTGTGGGCAGTTAACAGTCTGAAAAATTCAAAAGAGCTGCAAAAATCTGATACTGAACCAAACAAAAGGATGGAGAATAAAAAGTGAGAACAAGCTTCTTCCTTTAGTGTTATCTGCCTTACATTGTTGGGTCCCTCATAAGTTACAAATAAAATGATCATCTTTGTAGACATCACGTATAACTGAAAACCAAGAGAGATGGTAAGGAAGACACATCATTTGAATCATCCTTTACAGCTGCAGGAATGGGACCTGCCCTGGTCGGGATGCAGATGGTCTGGAGCACCACCGTTGTGGTTTGTGAACGTGACTACCAGAAACTACAAGACAGTACATAGCAGAAGTTTCTATGAACACACTACATTATGTTCACGAATTCCTTTCAGTTCATAAATTAGGGTCAGTAACATCACAATGTAAACAGAGGCACAGGTTACTGCAAAGACTTTTGCCCAGAATAAAATCTGTCTATTTTTTATATGGCCACTAAACTTTGTTGCCACAGCCCTTGACAAATAGAATAGAATAGAATAGAATAGAATAGAATAGAATAGAATAGAATAGAATAGAATAATTATCAATGAATAATTAAATGCTAAAAATTAAATGCTGAATTCATTTAGCTCAGGGTTTTTTAGAAGAATGGCACTGCAGAGGACATCTGGATCTACCAGAGGTGGTGAGGTTTCACCCGGCATCTGGTACTCCAAGAACGCTGCTGGCGGCTTGCTGTTTGCCAGAAAGGGATTATTTCCTGTGCTGATGCCGTGGCTTTGGCATGGATCAACATGAGGGATGTCAACATCACTTATCTGTTAAACCTCACCAAAATTATATGACCTGGAGGGAGAACAGCTTTCTGGAGCAGAGAGGCTGTAGCAGGTAGAAGCAAGTCACTGAGATTTTATATGGCCATCTCGCTTGCAAAGAAGTTCTGCTGTGGTTCTGTTTTTACTCAATGGACACATAGTTTAATTTGCCAAACTGTAATCATGCCAATATTAATTATCCATAATGAGTCAGTCATGCAAAGTAAAACCTGACCACAAGGGAGATATTAGAGGTGATGTACTTATTTTTTATGTGCATATTACTCTGCTAACTTAAAATCTAAAGAACATTGTTAGACTGAAAAGACACTCATTATTAATATTAGGCTGAAACTTATAAGGCAGAAAAGATGCTGAATGATCTCATGTGGCAACAGTGATTTACAAAGATTCATTATTAAAAACAGAGAGAGGTTGTGTTTCAAGACTTTAATTATTCTGTAAACAGTATCTGATTAACTTGTATTAATCTTATGTTCTCTTGTTTTCTTGACCTGTGTGAACGGTGCAGGAATTTGTTAGCATTTGTCATTTATATTCATTTAGCAAATATGTCAAGGTGATAGAGTAACTGAGGTTAGAGGGTTGGGAGGGGAAGAAATGATAACCAACGTCTACTTAGCAGAGTGTACTTAAGCTAAGCAAGTGAGTATGAACCGCAGCCATGTAATGTTTTTCAATTATGTTAAACTTGTCCAAAATTGCAGCATTTCTCAGACTTTGGTGTGACATCAAGCATATGACTCTACTAGTACTGAAAACAGGTTTGTTATGTTAATGAGTAATTAATCTAAGTAAACTATGTATTTGCTGACTTCGAGATATGTAAAGTTCCCCCAAAGACAAATAAGATAAGGGTTTAATCTGAAGTATTTTAGGAATCCTGTGGCAGCATGCTTAGATTAGTCCAACCATGTGTTTTTTTTGAGCATCCTTTCCTGAGCAGATCTGAGATAAACCTTGTGACTCTGCTCTCTCAGGAGAGTGCTGTGTCTAATCCATTGCAAAACTGTGTGTGCCTTTTACTAATAATCTAATACACCAAACCCAGCTTTGAAATTTGGAATGCTGTTAATATTGAACCATGCATTTATGGCTATTAACATAATACGAAATAGTGCCATTTCACAGTGGCTGATGAGTTGGAGAGAGGAGAGTGTCACAGTCCAGCACAGAACAATAGATGACTTATAAGAGCACTTCAGTGTACAGCCAATAACTATTAAATAGCCAAATACATGGGACCATTTTACCGAAAAAACCCCACCTTGTATATAATGAGAGTCTTGGCACATAGGAGATGAAGCTGAAGGTAGTTGCCAAAGGTGTTAAGTCACAGACCACTTAGAGGGCCCAGTATCAAGGCTGAGATGCTTTTGAAAAAGCATCCTCTATTAATCTGAGATAGAAAAACTGTAAGAAGAAGGGCGTATGAGCAGTGCAGAGCCACAAGCTGCCAGCCAGCATAATAGTATTATAATAGGGCATTTGCTCAAAGACTTTAAAAACTATAAGGTTTAAAAAGACCTAAAGGGCTTGTGGCAAAAGCCACGTGCCTAGGAGATAGGGTGTTGACTTGTAACTCCATCTGTCTCAGCCAATCCTTCAAGCAGCTCTTCAAAGGGCACACAACAGAAAGAATTCAGTGGAAAGTGCAGCAATATGTTTGGAGAAATCTTGTCTACATGCATGTGGCTAAAACACAGATAGGAGTTGCAGTATCTCTCATGAGCTCTAAAAGTGAAGACAGAGCTAATTGGAAAATGAGAGTCCTTTTAAATCATTTCAGATGGACAGGGAGAGGCAGGGCTCTTGCTGGGCTTCCAGCTGGGAAGACATGCAGAAGTAGTCTCATATTCTCCATGCAGTGGAACTCATGGAAGAGAGTGCCATGACTAAAGCTTGCTTTCCTCTCTTCACAAGTTGTCTTCTTGTTGCTAATAAGTCTAGCTACCACTTTAATTAGCAATCATGAAGATGATCTTTGAGTAAATCAGTTCCTGGTCTCTGAGGAGCTCAAGAGTCAATATTGCAGCCTCCTCACTTTGGAAAAGAATGAAATTTCTTAGATGGATGAATAAATGTGTTGGTGAAAAGATCAGTTCACAAATCCGGTTTAATTTATAAATATTCACATCTTTCTGAGTATGCCATTTTTTACCCCTCCAAGCCTGTGTTTCAGCACTCAACACAGGGCAATAAACACATAAATGTAGGTGACCAAACCGGCATTTGAAGAGTCTCGGTTGCCTAATTACCTGGCTGCAGGTGACCTAAGTTTTTCTGGGAGCAGTGTGGAACCTGGAAAGACCCTGAGACTTCACACGTGGTGTACAAGTCCTTGGCACTTCAGGCATGTGGGTAAAACTAAACTTGGTCTAGCAGAGGCAGAGACACACTGCCAGATTCTGAACTATATAAAGAGACTTTGGTTCCCTGGGATGTGGACCAAGCATCTCCTTGAGGTGTCTGAGCCCATGAGGCTGAATTATGGCTGAATTGTCAAGTCTTGAAGTTCAAGCACGGGTTGAGAGAGCAACCTCTTCGTGCTCTGCACATTTGGAGGCTACATGAAGTGTCTCCAGCCCTGTTAACCAAAATGCTTTTGTACTGGCAAAAGTACACTTTAAAAGACAACACAGCACCCAGCATTCACTTGGCTATTTTAAACTGTTTACACATTCAGCATCATGGAGCAGCTGGGAACCAGGACATGGTATTCACACTGTGTTTTGGAGAGGTTCACCCACGTAGCACTTCCACAGGAGTCCAGAGCTGTGAGATTTGATCCAATTGCCGGGGCTGCAGAATAGCTCCAAGTGGACCCCTGAAGGGTCAATGTCTGGTTACATTAAACAACTAGAAAAATGGCTATGTGCCACAAAGCACCACGCTGTAGTTAGTAGCTGTTATCTGCTGGAAATGAGACTAATTATTCAGATATGCTGATAATGATTACCCCTGAAATAGTTTCAATCAGCCTGTCCTCCGAAAGCTTTGACATGTAGCCAAAGCTCTTTGTCCCTTCCATCAGTGATCCAACCTAGCGATCACAACTGTCCCTTCGGCAGCTTATCCTTTCACAACAAAACAGGGAAATGACCAGGCAACAAAAATGCCCCCAAAACGGTATGCGAACTAAGCACAGCCTCAGAAAGTTGCTACATTAAATTTTATTTAAGCACAGTCAGAACAGTCTTTTTTTATCCATTTGGGTAATACTCTGAAAAGACAAAAAAAAAAAAAAAAAAGAAAAGAAAGGCAAAACCTGCAGGAAACCAATTTGAATCTGCTCTGCATCACTCCAGAGAGAGCAGGTAATGAGCTCATGTAAGTCCACGCTGGGACGTGTACACATGATGGGATCTAAAATTTCAGGTGTTGGTGTTTTCATGCAGGTTCAAGTTCAGCATTTCCTGGTGAGTGAGAGCCTCCTTACCACTGTTGATTAATGTACAGCCTTCTGAGTGGATTTCTAAAGCAGAAAAATAAGGAGAAAAAAAAACCCAAACCAAGTAAAGGGGCTTAATTGCCTCAGCTGTTACATATCTACTGTTTTGCAGGAAAGTGGCTGTATCACAACTTTGCAGCACATTACTTCTGATGTCTGCATTATGATATCCCCTCAGGCTAAGGTAGCTGAGCATGATGTGGAGCTTGCTAGGTTGACTACAGGGTCTACAGGATGTGGTGGGATGTGAGACCTCGGGTAAGACTCCATGACCCCAGAGGTCCCTTCCTGCCCAGAGTTCCTACAAGAACAACCTGACGTCCCTCTCCCTCTTCTCCACCATCCCCTTCCCCCTCCATCACAGTCTGCATGGGCAGAATTGCCCATAGTTCAGGCCAGCCCGAGTCTACCGTTGCCTGAACATGCAGCAATGGGTCCCACCAAGGCACTTGCAAGGATGTGCTTCATCTTCTGCCTCTGGCACATCTCTCATTAAGTAGAAAAGTGGACAGAGATTGCTTTTCACGTACCTTTTGTTTGATCCTCCCCAAAAGTCTTGTGTTTTCTTTTCTAAAAGTCAGAATAATTCTTGTCCCTAGTTTCAAATAAATATGCTTGCTTGTGGGCAAAGTCACACCTTGGGAGTTTTCAGTGGGAAAAGCAGACATTTAGGAGAGGTCTGAGTAAGTAACACAGGGGAAAAGCTAGAGATGGCATTTATGTGGTGTTTAAAGCTGTCACTGCCTCTGTTGCTTTCTTTTTGCTGCCTCTGGGGAACATTCATCTGCAGAATGCTTTAAAGCAGCTTGCTTTAGTAATACTTTTTTTGATGCTGATCTATTTTTTTTTTTTTTAATAAATGGATCTTAAAACATTTTTTTAAATAAGTAAAGCAAGGTTCCTTACCTCATTTAACAGTAGGTGAAGTGAATTGCCCCCGGTCATGTAATTTATGTCATTGTCAGAGCTGGAAATAGAACTGAATCTCTTGTGCAATGCACTGCCCACTCTGCTCCACTGCCTGAGAAAGCAAAAAATATCCTTTAAATCCCCCAGAATCCTCCATAACACATTAACATTAAAATGGTCATTTACCATGCTGGAAAGGCCTTTATGGCACTTGGTGATTAGCAGTGCCATAGTCACATCCAAAAAACCCCTTTGTGTCATCAGTGTCCAATGGTGCAATGATCTCTGTGTCCTCTGAGGTTCTACGTATGAGTGGGGACTCATCACAGGGAGCTGCAGCCCTGGAAATGGCAACAGAATGTGGGCAAGGTAGCTTGAAAATTAGCTTGCTTTTGCACATATGCGCAGACCCTGGGGGAGAGGACCGCTCACCCAAAGTAGTCGTAATGAATATTTCATGGACCATAAAGACTGTGAGGGGCCATTGCACATTTCTCCCACGCGTTCCTTTGCAAACACAGGGCAAAGGATAATTTTGGCATTCTGATGCTAACTACTTTTTGGCTGCATGGTACAGTTGCCTACTTTATTTTATTTTGAATAAAATAAATACTGCTGACAGATATCTGAGGGGGGGCTTTTCTGCATATTTCACTCTGTAGCAACACTTGCCCAACTTAGCTGGCCGTGGAGGATGCAGGAAAATCAAACTGAAGTTTGGCACTCAAGGACACTTTGCTTCACTTCAGAGAAGTGTTCAGGAGCAGTTAAGGCAGAGCGAGGGAAAAACCCATCCCCATCTTAAACACACTTTCATTTGCTTTAAAACTCTGGTTGTCACTTCTGTGCCTCCCATTTAATCTGCCTCTAACTACCCGGCATTGTCAATGGTTATAAATAGAGAGGGGCAGCTCGAATGAAACACTTTCAACTCTTCCAGTTATCTGTCAACAGCCTCTTACAAACGGAATAGGATTTTCTCCCAGAAGAGATGTTGGGTTTACTGGTGATTTGCGTTATTCCCCCTCTTGTACATGACGAGAAAATAAAGACAACATGTGGTTTTGATTTGTTTTTTTTTTTCTCCCTTGTTTCAGTAGTCTCTGGAGGTAGAAATGAGATGGATAAAATTCCCAGGGCAAATTCTGCTCTCTGCTGGCGTGTCGTCAATCCTAAGTGACAAATCCTGCCTTTGTGATTTTAGACTGGCCACCTTTTTATGGCAGAGATCTCCAGGCCAAAGCTGGAGTTAATGAAAAGTTCTTTGTTGGAGAGTCCATCACCAGCACAGGCTGGACTGCTGTGCATCACTACGGACAGCCAGGACGTGTTCCAGCCCCTAGGACATGTGTTATTCGTGTCTGTGCATCCCTGCAGTGTGCAAAGAGCTGGTTTAGGAGTGCTGTCAGGCACCAGTGCATTATATGTATCTGAGTCCCTGAGCAGTCCCAGGACACAGCCTGCAGCCCTGGCTCACCATCCTGTACACCTTGGTGTGATTTTACCCTGTGCCAGTGCTTTCCTAGACAGCACAATTTCAGGGGATGCCATCTGCCAAGGACCATTCCCAAAAGGCAGGACAGCCCTGTTTGGGCAGAAAAAAAGTGTGAACACGATGCGTGCCTTGCAGCCAGAAAACAGACTCCAGCTTCTTTTACTCTCCACCATATATGCTGAAAATATGGAAATAATTTGTGAAATTTGTGTTTGTTCCTTCTTTACTACTGATGCAGCAATTGGCATCTGTGGGCAATAAGGTGCTCAGCACGGGATGACGACATCCAGGCTGGGAGTTTATTTGACTGCATGTGTTGTTTGCAGATGCCTCCCAGTTCAGCCCCATGGTGTCTCCAAGCAGAGGTGTGCAGGAGAGAGGATAACAAGGGAAGGAAGCCGTACAGCTCAGGTCTGAAAAAGGGTGTATCACCCATTAGGGCAGTTACATCTACAATTCCTATTTTAGAGGATTGGCTTATTCTACAGTAAATTCACAGGCTGCTTCTGCACCTCAGTTTACCCAGAAGCAAAACTGAGATAATCCCAGGGTGTGAGGACTGTGCGTGCTGACCTGGCCATTAGCAGGATTGTTCTGCTTTGGGGATTCTCCAAAACGGTATTATTGATTTTCCGCACCATGTGGCAAATGTTTAGTGCAGCTCTTGAACGTTTGAAGTCCTTTCATGCTTGGAAGAAAGCGTGACTGTAGGAGTCCCATCCACAGCAGAACAGAAAGGGCTCGAAAACCATTTACAATAAAAAGGGAACTTTTGGAAATGAAACCTTTTATTTCACCTCCTTATGTTTTTAATTTGCCAGACAAGGGGGAGAGAAGTGCTGAGAAAGACAGTGGCATGAATAACAAGGCAAAGATAAAAGCCACACTCTTCTCCTGCTTATGCTTTAATTTTTCTTAGCCTTTAGCTCACATTATAGTGTCTATAGCACTTTGCCATTCTGGGCTGAAAAGGATCAGCAGAAAATAAAAGCTCTTTTTCCTTAAAGAGAAATCCTGGTCATGTGGTTAGAGACCATCTTGCTCAGATGTGAGAGATACAAAGAGGGAGCCCAAATATTGTCCAACTCTTCCAAATTGAGAATATCTGATATGAAATGAGCTACAGACTCAGTCGCATCACAGAGGGACTGGGCATCATTTCCACTTAGTATTTTTACGAAAATTTTATCTTCGATATGACATAGTATCTTTCAGACTTTACCCTGCTTGTCAAATTTGGTTAACACAGTAAAAAGGGCTAAAATTATTTTAGGCTTGACACAGGAAGACAGATAACATACACAGTGTGACTGTGCAGCCTTATCTTCTTAGAAAAGTAAGCTAAAAAGCAAGAGACCTCGCTCATCGTACTTTATTCCTCAGTTTCCCTACTCTACAGGAATGCTATAAGATTTCTATTCTTTTCTAAAGAAGTGAACAGAAACTCCCTGGCTAGCGCAAATCATTACCACTGAAATGGATTTAATTTTATTTGTTCCTTTGGCAAATGAGTGATACCCTCAATGGAGCTATTCTGATTCATATGTCTGTGCGACATTGTTATAATTACTGAACATCTGGCCTTCCACAGGTCTGGGGACTTCCAGAGACCTGCAAAAGTTTTGTCATAATGCATGAGGCTGCAAGAAATCCCTTCAAGCATGCTATTCCTTTAACCTTCATCGTTGTTTATCAGCATTTCTTTTAAGACTCTGGTCCTTACCATTTCTGGAGTCATCATAGCAGGTGGATGAACCACTGGTGTGATGAGATCAGTTTTCTCAGCAGCTGTGATCTGCTTGTGTCTTTCTTTCCCTTTCCTCTACAGAAAGTCCCTTACCCCTTGCATGCTGTCAGTCATGTGGGAAGTTTCAGTTCCCTCCAAATATGAACAGTTGATCACTATCTAGACCATAAGTAGTGTGAAACAGATACAGTCTGATGCTAATGACCTCATGGCTGCATGTGCATGCATATCAGCGTGCACACAGCATGTTTTTGTGCTGGATCTGAGGAGCAACAGTTTGGCGATGAAACGAAAGCACGTTAACAAATTGTGTTTTAATGAAGTTTCCAAAACCAGAATCTCATATGAGGGCAAATAACAGTCCTTGAGGAGGTTATAGTAGAGGTAGCCTGGAAAGTATAACACTTAGAAGAGCAAATAGCCTTTGTGCTGCTAAAACTTTTTGAATTGGGTGAGGAGACAAATCCTCCGTTGTGTTCAGGGCTGGGTGACCCAAAAGCAGGGATGGGGAGAGGGAAAAATCTGGTCTTTAGAACAGAGAGATCATGTTTTACGCTGGTGATCCAGCTGTAAGGAAGGCACTGAACTCAGCCCCTGAGAGGATGCCCACTCACATATCTGTCTGCAGACAGGGAAAGTCTGCTCAAACAATGGATGATGAACGCTACCCACAAGGCCAGCTGGCTCCCTTTTGCATGACTGAGGGCTCTAGCTGTCCTGTCTGGCTACTTCAGCCAAGGAAAATGAAGAAAAGCATGAGAGGGCTAACCTCATCCCAGCCCAAAGGAGACAAAGGTGACAGGTACCTTCTTAAAAGTGGTCCAAGGGTAGCCCATATCATTGCAAATCAATGAGTTGAGTTGGTGGTCATGCAATAGTGGGGTGGAGGTTGCTTTAGATACTGGCACTCTGGAGCTGTTGGGGTACACCTACTTTCAGTCAATGTGGAGACCACAGCGGTCCATGCCAGACCAGTTTAGTGGAGTTTTGAGTCCTTCCTTATGTTGGGGAAAGGACCACAGGTCCAATCAATAGTTTGTCCTCTAATTCTGTTGAGAAGATGAATCAAGGAGAAGAGAAAAACATGTGCTTTTGTAGAGATGAATGCATTGAAGAGATGGTTGATGGGGCAGTAAAGGTAAGAGAGGAGGCAAGATGCCTGCAGAGAGGCACTTGAGCAGGGATGGGTTGTAAGGGTTTTGGAGAACCATGGCTGCAAGGGGAACAGACCAGCGTGCCCAGCACAGATGTAGCATCAGTCGGCAATGAAGGCTGCAGGATTTTTAAACCTGGGCTGGTGAAACCCTGCTGTTCAACACAAAGAAAACACGACATTACACCTGGATCTTCTTCCCCAAACAAAGTGGTGAAAAAAAAATACCCTTGTGATTTTTTCTTTTTGCAAAGATCTCTTTTCCTTCTGAAATGGTGGAAAACGTTCTGACTCTATACTCTTCCTTAAAAAAGACAATGAACCCTTCTTTCTCCTTTTTAAAAAAAGGAGGACACACAATGTAAGTCAAGATGACACATGCTTAAGCATTTTATATTGAAACCACTGAGCAAAAAAGAAAAAAAAAAGATCGGGGCTATTTTCTCTCATTTTCATCCCCCATTCTTGTTCTGAGGAAACAAACAAGTCCATCTGATCAAAAAGACATGTTCAGAATGAAAATGTAGGGATCTGATTCTCTTCTCACTAAGATTCATCTGGAGAAAGCGGGAGCTCAAAGGCTATATCTGTGCTGGTAAATATAAGAGGATCAAGGAGCAATCCCAGACACTGAGACCAAGTAATGCACCATGCCTCATGTCTGCACTTCTTCACGTTAGCCCCATGTTGAACAGACCATGTCCATACTACAAAGCTCTTTGTGGGATTTTTTATCAACAATGACAAGTGGAGGTTCTGCATTTATATATCCTGTGTTATTGCTATGAGAGGGTCCCCAGGGACATTTAAGGATGCAAAGCCAGCTAGTAGGGTTAGAAAACTGTACAGAGGGAGGAAGATGAAACCCAAATCTGGTCTTGCTCATGTTGCCTGCTGGGAGAGGTCCTTTCAGTGAACTGCTCACCAAACCAGGCTTCGCCTTGCAGAGAGCTAGGGTGATCCCAAACAGAGCCAGGGATCAAAACTAATGGATTTGAGCTGTGGGAAGCTGGGCAACAGGCCTCAAGTCCACTCCCTGGCAGAATTTATTTGGCAATGTTGATAAAATTTATCACACCAGAGCTGCCCAATATACGGAAAATCACATTCTAGAGGAACCTCACACCTTATGTGGGAGATGTATGATACAGAAAAAGAAAACTTACCTTTGGAAGAAAATATGGATTGTGACTATATTTATTGTCTTACCCAGTGATCCCCCACCACCGGGTAAGTGAATCAACCCATCTGCAACTGCTGCTGTCTGAAGACAACTAGCTTATGCACACTGGCTAAGCACAGCCCACTTAGGAAAAGCTGTATCGTGACACCAAATGAAGCAATTGTGACCTGTGGAGGTTTGATCATCACATCAGTTACAGTGGGGGAAACTCACAGAGACAGAAGATGTGCTTTGGGCTGCTCAGTATATTTAAGGAGAAAAGGGGAATGCTCTTCCCAAGCCATTTTGGGAAAGACTGACAGGAGAGTTAAGGTGACATTATCAGAAACTGATCATCCTGTCAATGCAACTGAAGTTACAGGAACAGTGGGGACCAGGTCGGCTGTGAGACGGGAGCAGACAGAAGGCCTGTCCATCTGGGGTGCCTGCCCCGCTGCTGCTACTCACCAGGACTTGGGGATTCCCACCCTTCCCAGCCCATTTGCTGAAAGACTTATAATTAGGAAGATTGCCTTCATCTCTAAAAAATTTCCTTCATCTCAAAATCTCGTTTCCTGCAAAGGCAACTAATTATTTTCTGTCCTGCCCCAAAAAGTATTTCCCAGACTCAAAGAACAATGATCCTTCTTTTTATATGCAGTATTTTTTCAGATGGGCAGAACATTATATCCTCTCTTCAGTCTTCTTATTTTGAGACTAAAAATCTCATTTCTTTCAGTGATTCATTCAGGTCTCTTTTTAACACATCTGCCACTTTTGCTGAACCCTGGACTTCCTCCAATTCATTTCTGACTTTCTTAAAGTCCCCTAGACTAGATGTGAGATTGCAGGTAAAACTTCGTCCATTTCTAAGCACAGAGAATTAATTTATGTTCATATCTAACACAATTTTTTTTAAATTCCAAGAAGGGATTATTAGCATTTCTTCTGGCAACAGTATGAAAAGAAATTGAAAGGAAACAAACAAAAGGAGAATCCTTTTCACAAGTCATCTTATCACCTGCAGAACCCTTCACTACAAGATGCTGCAGATGCCCAACATTTACACGGCTTCGGGAAGCAAGTAGACAAAATTATGGAAGAAAAAAAATCATTGAAGAAATATCCATCCAGGGTTATCAAAGTATGACAGCAGTCCTGCCTGAGGAAGGTGCATCCTTATATGGTGAACCCATTCTCAGTCAGGCCCCTTCCTCAACTGATCAAGAATTTGTGAATCTGTGTTTTAGATGTAGATTTAATGGTCCATGAGGGATGGTGCCCTTGTTGAGGGACTGTGCTGTACAGTCTTACACCCCGACTGTGCTGGGTAATGGTCTCTCCTCTGCACCTCAAATGAAAATGGGTTTTGTCTGCCTTTTATGAATGAGATTTTTTTTAGTATCTTACAGATACCCCAAGTCTACATGAATGAAAGCAACTGATGGGAGGTGGTAGTGGCGGGAAATTCACTGTTCCAGCAGTAAAAATGGCTGATGCACAAGGGAGCAAGAAAACCACTTCTGCATGAAAGGGGGTGACATTTCAGTTACAAAGTAAAGATGAAACAGTAACAGGGAGAGCCAGAAGCAAACACACATCTAATAGTAGGTAGCCCATGAAAAGCAGCACAGACTGTAAGAAACAACACTTAACAACAATAGACATCCAAATCCCAGATCTATCATTTCTGCTGGGAAGTTTTCATACCACCAAGGAAAAAACAAAGTGCTTGGTGTTTTTCACAGAATGTCACAGCAGGTACAAGTCAGAGTTTGTCCGCCGATGGCAAGTGTTGCAAGAGTGCAGCTATCCCACAGGGGTTGTGGTGCTCTAGGAGGATGAAATGCACCATCCCCTGCAATATTCTGGTTAGGTAAAGGTATTAGAATTAACAGTTCAACAGAGGGGAATGCTGATTTTTGTAATTTCTGCACTTGCCGTGGTGCAAAAGTTCTCAGCATTTTTCTCGTTTGCAGGTATCTCGGTGTTTTCTGCTGAGTGGTGGATCCCTGACTAGCAAACTTAAGCTCGCTGACAATAGCTTTGATTTCTTAATTGCTTTTCACAGGCTCAGAGGCAGTCCAGAGATCATGTTTGGCCCTGGGTTTTGTAGACAACAGCCTGAAGGCAACTGATAAGTTTATTAAAGTATCTGCTGTTACCTTGAAGCCCTGGAGGTCCTATTAATAGCCTAATGATACCCCACATGTGCTTAGAGGGGGAGGAAATTGTCCCCCCGCCCTTCATCTACTTTTGAATAAAGCTAGTGGAACTCTGACACTGTTCATATGTCTCTGTGGAGGATGGGGCCTTGCAGCACAGGCATCGTTTTGTGCTAGCATGGCTGAACAGCTTTGGGAAGGTAGACAGCTCATGCCTCAGGAGCCCGAACTAGTGGGCAGAGCAAGCACGTGACTGTTCACCCCAAACATAGAGGCAATTTTGCAGTATTTAATCACAAGAGGCAACATCGTGTCTAGCTTAACCTCTAGCTAACAGCAGAGAAAGGACTTCCTCTGATGACTTTTGAACTGAGTCCAGTCATTTGTTTTCTTAAGCAAGTACTTTCAGCCACGTCATGCAGGCACGACAGTGAGACTTCAGGAATGAAGAGGCTATTTGCCATAGCCCTTCAAAGCTTGTCTTTAACTCCTGCTATTATAAAAAAGAAACTAAACCTCAGTTCTCATTCAAAATCTCTCGTTTTAACTCCAGAAACTAATTATGCATCTTCAGAGAGTTAAAGGATAGGGTCAGTGTCCTCTCTACTAAGAGATGTGTGGGAACACATTGAATGTTCTCATTTTGCTCTCATTTAGACTAAGAAGCACTTTCAGATCCAGGGGGCAAATTACTCAGGTCCTGCAATGAAGTGAATGATTTGCACTATTCCAAAGGAGCTCTGTTCTCTGAGGAGCACCTGATGCTTGCTTTTTCTCCTCCACTTTTCTTTTTGTGCCTTATGGTGTAGATCTGCACTGACCTCAATGGGTGAAAGTAACGAGCAGCACGCATGAGGAAGAGAGGGTATGGATGTCCCTGGCTCTGCTCTCTGAGTCAGATTCTCCAGTGCTTCACACCTGGAGCAAATCCCAATCTCATTTACACCACTGCAAAACAGCTGCATCTGTGGGGCTGACATTACTCTTCCCTTTTACAGAAAAGGTTGTGAGCAAAGGATGGTCCAGCAAGAGCCTCAAGATGTATTCCCTGCTTTTCTGGCACAAGTGTAAACAACTACAGAAGAGAAGGTACATTAAGAACCCAAATACGGTGAGTCTGGCTCCTAGGATTTCAGTGATCGGTGCCTCTATTGGGAAGATCTTTGGCCAATCTCAGTAACTGCAAAATAATATGTACTTGGGGATTTCTGCCCCAATTAAGTTTCATAACAGAATTTAATAAATGAAGGGTACAGGGGATCGTAGTTGAAAGGAGGTCAGATTATCAAGTCCTAAACAAAGAATCTTATTTCCTTAGGCTGTGGCTCATGTAAGAGATAGCATCTTTCCCCAGCCTCAGCTATTACTGGAGAGTTTAATGAGAAAGAATTTTCAGGATCTGGAAAATGGCCACAAACATGGGTGGGTTTTTTGTTATTTCTTTTTCAGCCGCACTAGATGACCTAATAAAAAACACTGCCAACACTTACAAACCTTGCCTCTTCTATGCCCTGTGGCCATTGCCTGCACTTCTACCATCCCTTTGCCCAATATACCACTGCCGCCATCCCACGGTGGACCACCAAACAGTGCCTAGCAATATGAATCTCACAGCTTGGACTTTGCAAGTGGATGCAAGAAGGAAAACAACTGCCTGTCCTTGTAGTATTTCAGACTGTGCTCACCAAAGCTCCTTGTGCCCAAAAAGCGGGATGCTGTTTCTTCTCTCCTCTTTCTCTCACTGCACAGATTTAAAGCATGAGGCTCTGTCTAACATGGAAATGGATTGTGGAAAATGTGTTGCTGAGAGCAATTTTGCAGTGCTGGGGGGAATATCAGTAAGAGATCAGCTCTTTCCTGGCTATATATTCTATTATTCAGCATCATAGGCTTGATTTTCCTAAAGCTCTCAGCCAAATGCACACCTGCTCGTCACCTACCATCAAAGCAAGATTTTCAGAAGAGTTCATCTGCCATTTAGACTCTGAAACAATTTTCCAGAAAAACTCCTCTATGCCTCCCGACTTCTAAGCCAACCCCTTTGAAAACCAGCATTAGTGCTGAATGGGAGGCAAAACTATTTGAAGAGTCTCCTTGAAGCCGAGATAGGCAAACTTCTGGGTGCATAACAGGAAACGTGCAGGGATGGATTTTCAATGAGATGCCTCACCACTTCCCTGCAGCTGGAGAGACAGTGTTTCTATTTCATCACGCCTCTTCATTTTCCTCCAGTAGTTACAACTTCCATCCACGTTTGGGGTGACAGCTGTGGGGAGAGGTGGGTTTCGTTCACGGTGAGCCAAACTCAGGTTTCACAATACTGTAGGAGTCCTGAGGACTC
The DNA here is from genome assembly GCF_000708025.1 of Charadrius vociferus. Lineage (NCBI taxonomy): Eukaryota > Metazoa > Chordata > Aves > Charadriiformes > Charadriidae > Charadrius > Charadrius vociferus. The sequence goes on from NW_009647828.1 coordinate 1,726,841, forward strand.
TCTCTATGACCCAAAATTTTCCTCTGTCACCTCAGAATAAATTTCTACTTGTAAGATTTCCAACTGAAAAGGAAAACCAGCCCATTACCTGTGAAGCAGGAGCACAAGTCTTTGGTTTTCAGGGGAGCTGAAATAATAGAAAGCGTTGCTGGAGCGTTGATAAGCCTGCATCTGTTTGCAGTTAACAGGTCCCAAAACACACAATAGCATAATCAACAGTAACAAAACCCTGAAACCCATCAACCCCTAAACCCTACTGCAATTACAGGCAGAAATAGTGAAACCAGCTTCAAAACTGCTTTGTCCACTCACTGAGTCTCCTCCAGGCTTAGGGGGAAATACACAAAGAAATATGTAGCAATTCCCAGGACAAGGCCAGGATTATGTTTTATGGGGTCATTTTTTTTGCTGTACCTGGGATGAAATATCACCAGTGGTAACCTCCCCCCCCACCTTGCATCTGCTCTTCTTGAGTACACACTGCAGAGGGAGATCATTGCAAGAATGTCAACAGCCTGGTGTTTCCAATTTCCAAATAAATCCTTAATCATCCCTGGTGATCTGAATTTGTCCTGGACCCTTTGAACTCTGAGCATTAAACTTCAAGGCAGCTTTTATTTTTCAAAAGAAAGTGCTTGCATATGGACTAAAATTGTTGTCATTTTCCTTGCTTTTTTTGTTGCTCTCCCACCTCAGTGTATTCCCTGCTTATGCAAAATAGAAATGAGGAACAGAGTATCATCAAGAGGTTGCTTGTTTCTGGAATAATACAGTCTTTGAGCTATTTGAAATCAAAACAGTTTGGTTTATATCATAGTGAATAATGTTGTTTTGGTGGCTTCTGCACTCTTCTGTGTTCACACAAACTGTTCCAGCTCATCCTAGGAGCCATTATTCTGGTACCTCTTGTTGCAATTCCTTGTTGTTTTCTGGCCTTCAGAATTAGACTGCACGTTCCTTCTCTTTTGGTAGGGGGAGGCAAAGAAACAGAGGGATGTTTTGGAAAGTAAAGGGCCACCATGGGTCCTTGCCTATAGAGAATAATATACATAAGATGTTCAAATTCAAGTCTTGGCTGCATTTGCCAAGCATTTTGATATAAAATAAAAAGTCATTTCCTACTAAAACTTGTCAGATTTTTCTACACAGGATATCTTTTGTGTGATCATTAAGAGTTGGTTCAACCTAGAGTTGAAATCAAACTTGTATACAACCTGGCATTTCCCTAACAGTGCATCTAATCACCAGAACATGTCACTTCTGTCTGTTGAAAGACATTTTTCATCTGCTTCTTCCTTTTCCCTAAGCCAGAGGGAAAGGATTCCTGTTGCAATCCTTTCCTAAAAGAGGGGCTGCAATGAATGCTGATCATCTGAGTGTAATCCTGATGTCAGCTGTCATTCTTTGTGCAAAGAAAGATTTGTCACCTCTTGCTTTAGTTTTCATTTGAAGTGTTTTCCTGGTCACCACTTCTATTTGTGCCGCTGATTATATTCCACAACCTTATAGATCATATGCTTTATGCATTCCTTGTATTGTTGGTACAGATTTGGTTTTCAGATGGATGAAAAAAGTCCAAAACCCACAAACAAACAACTTGGTGATTAAATCCTAAAGCCATCTGGATTTAAAGGCAAGGGCCAGACCAACCTTAATACCTGCAGCAGCTGTCCCATGGGGACAAAGAATAGCTCTGATTTCCCCTCCACCCTTCCGAAGCCAGTCAGAAAGCTCACCCTAAATTACGTGGACACTGAAAATGAAAGAGGACGCAAAGAATAGCCTTCAACGAAGCCAGTCCTCTGCCCAGCAATACTCGCTCTCCAAACTGGCCCAGGCATGTACAGCTCCTGCAAGCTACGATCCAGCCAACAACTGGAGCATGCGAGTGCAAGCTAGTTAGCAGGGATGCTCCTCTGAAGAGGATGGTCAGGCTACACAGACAGAGTGGTACCCAACAAATGAGTGGGAGGAATGGGTCCAAAGCCTCGTGAATCAATGCTGAGGGTGCATTGCCAATTGCTGGAGAGAGCACGTAAGACTGAAGGGATGGCTAGGAAGTTTTAATGTGTGCTGTAAAAGTTGGCTGGCCATGGGTTTTTGCTTTTATGGTGGTTCAAGAGGGAGAAATGCCGATTGTTGCATGCCTGACAAAGGCAGAGGACCTGTGCCTGTAGATGGTGGTGTCTCCATCACAGACAACAGTTTCCTGGAGATTGCAGGGCAATGTGCATTCTGTTGAAGGCGAGCTGGTGCCTGAATATTCTCTATCTCCTCTGGTCAAACTATATGAGACACGTGGGTGGGTGGGAATACAAGCTGCCACAGTCCATCTGTGCCCAACAGCAGCGCATACCCTGTGATGGATGAGAAACTTGCATGCAGAACTTTCCATTTGCTTGTCTGTATCAACTATCCACAACATAGTTTTCTTCTGACACAAATAGCTGCAATACTCCCCCTTATCCCCCATCCCCCAAAGCAGGATTTTCTGCCTTGGTTTATGAATTACCTGCAAGTATTCTTAGAGATACTTTTTCTTTTTGATTTTAAGTATCCGTTTGATTTTCACTTGTATTTTGTACCTACGCACATTTCATGCCAGCAGAGTATATGTATTCACCCTATCACAGTCTTATTTTATTGCTATTTTATTTACTTTTTGCATTGTGAAGTACGTTCTTAGGTAAACCCTTATTTCTTAGGGTAGAAGCCTAATCTCTTTGGTGGATGTTCCTTGAACTCTTTTTGTTCACAAACACTGCCTGAGATTCAACAAATATGACCAACAAAGTCAATGAAACTTCAAAGAGCATCACCCTGTTGTCGGTCTCACATCCCATACACTGAGTTATCACTAGTTTGTTTTCAGTTGGTTTTTTTGTAGCCTAAGTTTTTCAAGAGCTGTAGGTTGAGAAAATGAGAGTGCAGCTTAGTGCTAAAGAAGTTATAACAGTGTGAAAGCATTCATAAATGGTCATTCACATAGGAAAAAATGGGATAATTTTTTGGGTGTTTCAGTAGATCAATAAGGTATTGCAATTTCTGATGACAGCAGTTACAAACCCACTGTCTATGGAGAAAGTCCTGATGCATGTTTGGCTGCATAGGTACTGGTCTGCAGCAGCTGTGTGTTGGATGTGGGGTGTTGTCACTTGAGAATGAAAATGTATACACATGGAGATATTCAGGAATCACTGTTAATCACACAGTGCTTCATTTTGTGCTAATTTTCAAATCTATGCAAGCTGCTTGTTATTGGGAAACCAGACAGATCTTGTCTGTGTTAGTTTCCTATTCCTCTGTTTTACCCATGCTGAATCTTCTCCGTGTTACATTCTGTTGGTCTTTTTACAACTTGGGTATTTTATTGATGTTTTGCTACTTCTTTTGTTTTCGTGTCATCAGTCAATTTCACAGTACTTGGTCTTCACAAGAAAATAAAAAAATCATGGAAAGGTCATGCTGAAAATGTCTTGTTGTTTGGTGTGTGCTCAGTTAAGAAGTACCCAAGATCCTGGAGAGAGGATTGCTGGTTCTGTGCCCAGGCTTGGACTGGGCTCTGGATTGGAGTGCCACTATTTGAACATGAACAGGTGCATTTCAGGTGTAATAAGAGCAGTTCTGCTACAACAAAAAATGACTTGCTGGACCACAGAGCATCCCTGAAACAACTCTGAGAAAGTGATGGTCTCTTTCTCCAATCCAGCATTAAGGACATCCATGTTTATGGACAACCCTCCCCCTTTGGCATGCAGATATAGACCACCGTAGGAGTATTTACAGAGTAAGCATCCTTGTTCATCAGGATGTCAAGTAGTTTAGAGGAAGTATGCACAACATCCATGGGAAACAAGGCCAAAACATTGGATACCTGAACACAGCACAGGATAGTGGATGTGAGTTGCCCGGGTGATCACCAACCCATCTGGCTTCATCAGGGAGTCATTAGCACTGGATTCCCAGAGCAAAACAGCCCTTGAAGCTGTATTGCCACTTCTCTGCTTCTGCAAACATTTGGCAACCTTGTGCTGCTGCCAGAGATCAACCTGTTCTCTGAATACTGCTGAGACAGGCCAGGTATTCCTGTGTGGAGTTTCATTTCTCCACATGGGATAGAACCAAAATGACTGTGCCTCTTATTTTCAGCTCTGATTGCTTGGACGAAGCTGCTTAAAAAGAAATTTCCTATTCAAAGTGGGGAACGGAACGGAATCTGGCCATTTGACATTTTCTTCTAAAAGGGAAAAAAAGTACAGTTCTGAACACGTTGAGCAGTGATGCTGAACTGCAGAGTAAGTAGCTATAAAAAGATATTGAAAAGTTCTCCCTGCCTAAGTAGGGAATTCTAGCTCTTCACAGCCTCATGGAGCAGTAAATGGTTAACACTTAGTTTGCTTTTACATCATGGATGTGCAAGGCAAGGTTTTCTGAGCCTTTTCAATAGAAACCTGGAGGTCCTGCCAATGACATGGGATCCCTGGTTGAGCAGTACCAAGTGTCAGGGGAATTAGACCCTGCAGAGGATAAAGAGCAAGGGGCAAGGGCTTCTTTGCCTTCAAACGTGAAAAGAAAAGGCATGAGGACATGGAGCAGCTGAGCAGCCAAGAAAGAGAGGGGAAAAAAAAAAAAAAAAGTGATTTCACAAAGATTGGCAACACTTATTGAATGATATGGCTAAAAGTTTCAGCAAAGGCCAATACCAACACAAGGAGAAAAAAAGGAAAGGAAAGGGAATGAGAAAGTCTGCAGAGAGGCAAAGTTCAGAGGTTTTACTCTTCACCAGGGAAGAAGTGTCAATTATATCCATCCCAGAGATGTGGAAAGACTCCCACGGGGAACTGCAAATGAAAAGCTACTATAAACCCAAACCTGACTTCTGTAGCATAGGGGAGATTTGGCAGGATGTGGTACTTCTGACTGTGGTGCTGCTTGTATTGCCCTGCCATGTTCTGCGATATTTCCAGACCTCTTCTTGCAGTGCAGCAGGCAGCCCTTTTGAATGTCATACCCCAGCATCTGCCACTACAATGCTGTTGTTAACGATGTTCCAGCAATGCATGGTCAGACTGGCACACCTGTGTCTAGCACAGCACAGACCAAAAAAAGGTGCAAGAAAGGAATGAAGATAAGACCATTATTAGCAAAGAGAATTACCCCATACTCTGAGGGATGCCCTCCCATGGTGTGCACTGCATTGAGGTGTTAATAGGCTGAAAAATCCAGAAGTAAAGGAAAGAACATAAATACCATTGCCTTCACTTTGTTGGTGTGGTCTGTGAAGGCAAATGATTAAGCAAATTATCCGTCCTCAGTTGATGGCTGAGTTTGTAACCGAAAATGCCCTCCACAAGTCAGTTCGGTGACAAAAAAAGCTGATTTTTTTAGTGTGCACAGAGTTAATCAGAAACTCTCACACCATCCTGCTACTGAATCTGCACTAATAAAATAAACAGGGCCAGGACGCAGCCTGTGATCGACCATACTGTCTAATATTTAATAAGTTTCCTCACACATCTTCAGCATATGCCAACTAAAAGTCTTCCACATAATACTGTGGAAAGTATAAACCTGACCTGTTTTGGGGCATTAGGTTCTCAGGCTAGTTTTGCCTTTATTTATTATTAAAGGTGAAATAGCAAGGGCTTTGCAAAGGTCTTGTGGTTACTGAGCTAATCTGGTGTGATGCTGCTGAAAGCTGCTGTGTGAAATCTAAGTCACACACAGTTTTGCATTTCAGAAAAGACTGATGATCCCAGGAAGATAATGACCTGCAGCAGTAGGACCTGCTATTGTTCTTGAGGCTTGGAAATACTTTTTTCTTTTTTCTTGTTTTGTTTTTTTGCTTTCCCCATTAGAGATGATTATATTTGAAAACATCTAAGGAAGTTCTTATAATAGGTATAGAAAATAAGAACATATAGCTCCATTCCTACCTATCAAGGTTGTGAGACCTTGTTTTCTTAAGCAAGAAAACGCACAATGATGATATGGTTAAAAGTTGTCCTGAGGACATTCCTCACCACCTGACCTGTCATGCAGATTTATGGTTATAAATAGACCACACAAAAAGTCAAAATATAAAATTGTCAGTTTAATGGTGTCTGACCATTTCATGTTCCTTCTTAAAAGAAGGAAATTCCTTCAAGTGGAATGTTCAACAAGAGCACCCAAAATAGGACCTTTTTTTTCCCTAACCAGCCTTGGCTTCAAGCTTCAGACTCCTCCCAAGCATATTTCATGTAAGGCTCCAGGCAGTCTCGCCCCAGTAACTGGGCACTTGATTGTTTGGCTGGGTTGTCCATCCCAGACTTGTTTGGAATGACAACAGGTAGACAGACAGGCTGAGGACTGAAGTCCAAGGTCCCTTCCAAAAATCCAAGGGAGCTGTTTCCTCAGCCAATGTGTGGTCTAGTGACATTAATGAATTGCATTATATGCCATGAAATGAAAACTAGTTTTGTTTAGGCAATGGTATCAAGAGATTAGCTCATGGGGTGATTGAAAGTACTGAGCGTGAGTCATCAAGGTCTCACGCAGTCCTTTGCGTAATGACTGCATAACTAGAATGGCAGGCTCATATGTGCTGAAATAAATAGTTACGCCAAGGCCAGCTTATCGGGTACAACTGTTCTCTGACCCTGTTTATGAAGCCATCTTTGTTGGACACAATTTTTGCCAGTCCCCTCAGAGGCTGAATAAAATATTTTTGCAATTTCTTCTGCCTAAAGCCATGGGAAAGCTTTGCAGTTCTGGAAGGATGGGAGCATCAGGTGCATAGAAATGACACGCACAGAAGTTGAAGGACTCCAAAACCTGTGGAAAGGACAGAAGTGGAGAACTTCTGCAGAAGAAAGATTTGCAGCATATGCAAATACGGAGAGGTTTGTTTGTAGTTTTAACACCTCTACCCCCTTTTCTGTGGAGATAGATTGAGATTGTCACAGAACAGAAAAATCAAAAGCAACTGTACCAAGTTCAGGAGTTCTCAATACTCTCATTCATCAGAATGGGACCTGCTAGCTAAGGTGGGACTACTTAAAGCCAGGGAGCTCCAAAACTCAAAGCCAGCCCCAAACAAGGGCCTGTGTCCCAAATGCAGTTGGAGAAAAACAGGGCTGAAAGGAGACTGTTGTATTTTCATGCTCATGTTGGAAAAGAACATCCTCTGTTGTCAAAGGGACATGAGTCTACATTGATATGACACTACTGCCCTTCTCTTCCACAGAAAGCCCATGCAGTTGATGGGAAAATCAACTGTATTTAGCTCATGGGACTGAGGATCTGGGGGGAGTCATATAACTGCACTGCAAAAGCATATGTGCAAATAACAAAAATGCTGGGTTTACAGTATGTGTTAGGATGTGAGGACGATAGCATATTAGTCGTATGCACAAACCTGAACGATTTCCCAGAAGAAGGGGAAGGATGAACATAGCACCTGTTGATGTCTCTGTAGGGTCTGTATAAGTCATCCCACTTTTGTGGATGATGGGAGAGGAGAGCTCTGACTTTACAAGGATCTTATGGGTCTTTAAGAGAAACCCTTAGGCACTTATTCCAGCCTTGGTTTCCTGGCTGTCAGGACATGCTGCAAAACCCAACCTGGAGATAAACCATGTTTCAGCCTGCTGGGTTACAGAAATTTATTGACAGATAATACTTTGAGTTGGAGTTTACAAGGAAGAGATGGTTCAGTACAAATGCTTTGAAATGTGTCATAGAACTGCTTTGGAGCAAAGAAAAACTGAGGTGTTGTCTTGAATAAGGGTGCATGACAAAAGTAAAAGAGGGTTATCAAAAAGGGACACAACTGGTTGTAGCCATTTTTGATGGCAGAGGTGGGTTGTTCCCACTGTCTGACACAAATCAGATGCAGGAGTGAAGCAAGGTCCTTTTCTCTTCTGGATGACAATATTTTATCTATCTCTTCTCCGATCTCTCTCTTTTCAGTCTGCTTGAGCAGCCTTTCATTGCTTCTATACATATCAAGGCCCCAGCCTCTGGTGGGATTCCAGAACACTGCTGCACTTCTGATGAACGAGGATCATTCTTTTGTTGTTCCTTATAAACAAACCTCATCTCTCATCATGAAGAAAGGCATAATTTGCAAATTTCAACTTCTTACTGTCTCCGCTGGTCATTGCTATATATTTTGTCTCCAGTGAGCAACCCAGGCATCCTGACAGCATTTGAGATGTGAGCTATGAAAAAAATGTGTCTTGGGATTTTAATTTTCCTTGGGACATTTGCTTGCAAACATCTGCCTGTTTGTGCAATCTGGCTTCTTGCAGCAGAAAATCTGTTCTTCAGAAACATTTTGATGAACCCTGGGACTCTGGCATGGGTGGTTTGTCTGTCCCCAGAGCAGGGGGAGGGATGGGAAAGGGGGGTGACTCTGGCAGATGCAGGGAAACTAGCTCTGACCTTCCTGTCATTTCAGGGTGGGATATGAGCAGAAGGTTTCCCTTGGGCTTCACCCACGCCATCCCTGCCTCCCTGCATTGACAACAGCATAAACAAGAATGGCTCTAAAGTCAGAAAACTTGCAGCTGCATCCTCCAAGGGAACATGCTAGGGAAGTCACCTTGCAGGTTGTTGTGGGTAGAAGGCACCTGAAGCAGGACATGTTTGGCCAGATGCAGGGCTGCCTCCTTTTTCCACTACAACACAACGCACCTTCAGCAGGTCCTGCCAGCTGCACTCTCTGCTCCAATTGCCAGACAAAATGCACCAAATACACCAAATGCGCCGCTCTGTAGCTGAGGGGCAGAAACCCCTGGCAGCAATGGGAGTGGGTGAACGGACTGCTGAAGGGGCAGACAGGCTGCTGCAGTCGTCCTCCAGCAGTTCAAGATTGGATGGATGATGTCCCAACAAGGGCAAACTCAGTGCTAAGTGATCTCCTAAATCAAGGTCATAATTAAGGGAGGACTTGAAGACTCCCCTCAAGACAGGCTCCAGGGAGCAGTGGCACCAGAGGTAGGGACTGGCTGAAGAAGAGCTGCTCTGCAAGTTCCTCACCACCTCCCACCATTCATCTGACAATAAGTGTCTGTCCCTCCAGGCTGGCTCTGAACAACGCACCACAGCATTGTCCTGCTCTCCTGGACAAGCACTCCTGCTCACTGCAGTCCTGTGTATCTTGCTTTGCAAATTTACTGATGAGATCAAATGTCATAAGCAAAGATTTATCTGACTTTATTAAGGTTGGGGTGACATACATCATTATCAAGATTTTCACATTGTTCCATGAGGCTTTCTTCAACCATTCACTGCTGAAGTTTCCCTGAGTTGCACAGAATCATTATTCTCCTTTTACTGATGTGACACTAAGGAGAGGTTACATGGGGGTATTCATCTCCCTTAACTCTTAGAAATCTAAAATGAGATGTCTTGCTCTAAGCCAGTTGCGGTGACCTTCCATTAGAGTGAAAAAAGAGAAACTGGTGCCTCCAGTAGAAAATTCATCTGACAGACTGACGATAACCCAGCTTAGGAGGAGATGCATCAGCCTCTCTACTATGTCTATACAGCTTTTCATGGATGCTAAAGCAATCTGAGAGTGACTAACTTGCATGATGAAAACTGATGATTCTCACATAGACTCACCTGCTGAGTCTGGAACAGACCTAAGAGCCCCCAAATCTTCCTCCTTATTTTCCAGGACTACTCAACTTCCTCTCAGCACTCAGCAGCATGCTTGAGGATTTGAGACGCATTTAGGCTCTGGTCCCAGCTGACTCAAGCCAATGTCTGTCTTTTATCTTGTTAATAGAAACTAAACTGAACACAATACTGGAAATATGGAAAATAAAGATTTGTGTGGTCTCAAGTGTTATGTCAAACTGCAACAAACAGAACCTATTTCAACAGAAAGCACCTGCTATTTCATGGCTGAGCAGTTATGCTTTCTGTCAGTGCAACATTCTGCTTTAGTGACGATTTCTTTACTGGTGTTACATTGGGGTTATTCTGCTTTACTTTGAGATCTGATACAGCCTCTCATGTTAAATCAAAACCTAGGAACTGTTAGCTTTGACAAAATACTCACTTGGCTCACTGCAGGGAAGCATGGATTTACTCACTGTGGGAGGAGAAACAGGCAACATGCTTTCCTTTTTGTGTTTTCTGTCTTCCGCTTGGTCGGAGGTGTTGGCCTGACAGATGCAGACACAGAGGCTCTTCCTCCTCCCACCCAGTACAGGGCATAGTGGTACCCGTGCCAGGATCCCTTGGATGGCTACATCACCCCTGTGTCCTCAGGGGTGGCTTCCTACAAGAGCATGAAAAAAACCCTGAAAAAGACCCAGCCAGGCAGATGTAGTGTAATGAGAGACAGATTCTGCCTTATTTGGTTATAAAACCACAGCCAGTTCCTAAATAGTCTCACCATCTACAACCTGCCTCCAGCTTCTGGTCTGTTGTCCTGCAGTTATTGTTGATTCTCACCAGATCCTTCTCTTCCACTAGCCTGGACTTCACTCTTCACTTCAGAAGTCCTTGCCTCCCTCTGTGTCCATACACAGGGGGAGGAGATGTCCGTGCTGTTGTACCTGCTTGCTCCCTGCCTTGGCTATTAGCCCTGGATCATTTGAAAACAAAGACACAATTTAATCCTTGATAGGGGTACCTTGAACCTTCTTTCCAGTTAGAACAGCTCAAGAGAGTAGACAGGGAATGAAGACACAGAGACCACACAGCTAAATGGGCAATGGTTGCATGGTCCAAAAATGACAAGTCATGTGAAAATTTAAGTAACTAACATCTGCTCCTCCTCAACAGTTCCTGCTCATTCATCCTCATCTATGTGAAGTCTACTGGGAGTTACTGCAAAGAGGAACTTGAGGACAATTTAAAAGCACAAGGCAATGCCCTTAAAGGTTGGGTCAGGTCTGGGACATCAGCAAGCCCAGCATTTTTATTTGCTGTGAAGGGTTCAGTGACAAAGAGTTGAAGTGAAAGAAGTGCTGAAATCCAAGCATGGGTGACAGACATTCTGGCTGAGTGGTTGAGTAATGTGCCTGGAAAAGCAAACTGATATGCAAATTTTCCCCTGTCTTCCCAGCTGGAGGACTGTTTCATAAACTTGCCCTACTTTTGCATTTTTCAAATGACAATGCTGAAAACATCAAAACACAGATTAACCTGGAGAGTCTTGGAATAAAAGTTTTGGTTGTTATGAGGTTCCCTTTTGAGGTTAAATTTCACTTCAGACAGGTTTTCTCTTTTAAGCTGGTTAGTTTTACTACTTCTAAAAACTCAACAGTATTTTTTCTTAATTTGTTACATATTTGGGAAAAAAAGGAATGTTTGTAATTTGCAAATCTGCATTGCAGTAAACCAAGTTCAAGAGGGTTCATTAATCTTTTCAACATATGTGGGCAAAACACAGTAGATGGAGGAGTATTTTATTATTTTTTTCTTTTATGCACTGCAGAAAACATCTGGCTTATACCAGGGCATGCAAACCTTGCTCTTACAGAAGGATCTGGCAAGGTAGAATTATAGTTAGTGCATAGAGTCTAACTTGATTAGCAATAATTAAAGCTGAGTGAAGATTTCAATGTTAATATGCCAACACCAGCTTGGAATGAAAATCAAAGACTGAGACTATTCTTGTTGTAACTGGTTGGTTCATGTAAGAGTTGATGAGAAGATCGGTATTGTCTCAACATTGTCATCAGTGACTAGGCCCCAAAACCTGGACTAACATCTTGACATGAGTTTGCAGTGTCTCACTGAGCTGGCTGTTATCAGATGTGGAAACCTTGGAGAAAGGACTGAGGTACGAGCAGTGTCGTTACCATGGTACAAAGGTACGAATAGTGTCGTTACCCGGTACAAGCCTATTCTACTGGAGCAGCAAAGCGAAGAACTGCTGTTGAAGCAGATGGACCGCACTGGCAGTGCCAGCATCAATGAAGCAATCTCGAACCTCAGTTGAACTTTCCTCGTCGTAATGTCATTATAATCCAAAAACACACCTCCTGGTAAGAAGCTACCCGCCTCCAAAGCTGACCAAGCCTCAGACACTCCTCTCCAGGCATGCGTGGAAGCCTTACTCAAGGCAGGCGGAGACTGGCACCTTTCCATGGGACAGAGGTGGAGTGGAGGTGGGTCCAAGGAGGAGCAAGGTGTGCTACCTAGCATAAAAGATGGTTCTTTAGTAACTGAATTTTGAAGATCTTCCCCACCGAAAAACCATGACGATCGAAGAAGCAGCAGCGGAATGCCTTCTGGATTCGGGACCATCGGGATGCCTGTGGACTCATGGTGGTAGCTATAATCCTCTTTCCCCCCCTTTTTACCTTATCTTTAGGTGGAGTGGAGGTGGGTCCAAGGAGGAGCAAGGTGTGCTACCTAGCATAAAAGATGGTTCTTTAGTAACTGAATTTTGAAGATCTTCCCCACCGAAAAACCATGATAGTCGAAGAAGCAGTGGAACACCTTCTGGATTCGGGACCATCGGGACGCCTGTGGACCCATGGTGGTAGCTATAATCCTCTTTCCCCCTCTTTTACCTCATCTTTCCTATTCTTCCTTCTTTCTATTGCCAGCCGCTTTATGGGCAAAAACAATGAAGTGATTGTGTGTTGAAAGCATAACTCCCTGGGCCTGTTGCCATTTCTTTTTGCGCTTTGAGATCACAGCTGAAACGAACCATCACACGTTCACCAAGGAGTGGACTGTGACAGTGCAACTGTTTGCACTAGCTAGGCACGAGCTGTCCAACCCTGACAAAAGAAGCTCAGCTTTATAAAGTGAGCTCCCTAGGACATTGTGCATCACTCAGGGAGGAAATCATCATGCTTGTTCTACTGACTTGCTGTATGCCCAGGCTTTCCTGCTCTCTGCTGTCCAAGTAGACTGCAAGGTTTTTAGAGCACAGTCCTTCCTCCCAAATTTTTCCGGGGACCTGTGGGATGAGATCTTGATACAGTTTTGATCATTTTCTGGTAGTGTTGTGCCATTAGTATGGCTTCAGGAAAGAACAAAAGCACTATAAGAAGCTGGGGGCTGAGTGGTGTGATAGCGAAGACCTTCTCAGAGCTGGAAGAAGGAAGGGCTGGGATGAGACAAGAAATTTGCCCACTCCCAATGTTATGTCATTTTTTCCTAGTTTCCCCTTAAAGGAGAGCAAGACTCCTCACAGTGATGGTTCTGTGTTTGGTGACTCAGGGTTTTTGCAGCAGAGAGGGGGACACACGGAGCTTTCATTTTCCTGCACCCATGGAGAACTTTCAGTAGCCCCTTCCCTTCCTGGACACAGAGATGCTTACCGTGCCTTTCTTTACTACTGGGTCTTCTGATTCTGTGCTGCTTTATGTATTTTTTTAAGCCAAAATCAAATCAGAATCAGCTTAAATCAGCTTTAACCAACTTTGCCCACCCACAAATTGTAGCTTTTGTTTAGCGTGTGCCAAAGCTGTGTACGGAAAAGGAATTGCAATCTGGAGCTGTTTTTTTGACAGTGTGGTATTTTTTGCTTCATCTGGATACAAATATGACAGTCCCCTTTCAGAGGAACCAGCATTAAATGCTGGCTTAGGTCCAGTTTTTATGGTGTGGTTGCTTTCTCTGACATAGAAATGAATGGTGTGCTGATAATGATAAGCTGCATAATTGACCTATGAGAAAAGAGCAACACCTTCACCTACAGGTAATGCAGAAATTCAGAGATGAGCCAGAGGCACCATCCTTGTCAAACAGCATTTCCCATTGACAGACAAAGGGTAAAGTGAGAAGTTGCTCCAAAGCTGGGCTGCAGCTAATCTGCTGACAGCTGTCTGTGAGGTGGGATGGAGTCTTTGGTTCCTGGGCTGCATCTCCTTTGTGGGACAACCCCACTTTGGTGAGGAGGGGAGGTTTCTGAGAGGGGCAGCCTTCACGAACATTTTCATAGAATTGTAGAATCACAGAATCATAGAATCATTTAGGCTGGAAAAGACCCTTAAGATCATCGAGCCCAATCATTAACCTAGCACTGCCAAGTCCATGACTAAACAATGTTCTTCAGTGCCACATCTACATGTCTTGTAAATAACTCCAGGGACTGTGACTCAACCACTTCCCTGGGCAGCCTGTTCCAATGCTTGACAACCCTTTCAGTTTAATTAGGTCCCTAAACTCCAGCTCTCCTACATAATTTCTACATCTTCTTTGGGGGCAGTAGCCAGTTTTCTTACCTGGTGTATCAGATTGGAGGACTGGGGTGTACTCACAATCCAAATGTGCCACCTGATTTGATATCATAGAATCATAGAGTGGTTTAGGTTGGAAAGGACCTTGAAGATCATTGAGTTCCAACCCCCCTGCC
>NW_009647828.1:1741218-1798031 GCF_000708025.1 Charadrius vociferus
TCACTACATGCCCTAGTAAAAAGTCCTTCCCCAGCTCTCCTGTAGGCCCCCTTTAGGTACCGGAAGGCTGCAATAAGATCTCCCCGGAGCCTTCTCTTCTCCAGGCTGAACATCCCCAACTCTCTCAGCCTCTCCTCATAGGAGAGGTGCTCCAGCCCTCGATCATCCTCGTGGCCCTCCTCTGGATGCGCTCCAACAGGTCTGTGTCTTTCTTATGTTGAGGATTCCAGAGCTGGATGCAGTACTCCAGGTGGGGTCTCACGAGAGTGGAGTAGAGGGGCAGAATCGCCTCCCTTGACCTGCTGGCCACAGTTCTTTTGATGCAGCCCAGGATACGATTGGCCTTCTGGGCTGTGATTGCACATTGCTGGCTCATGCTGAGCTTCTGGTCAATCAGCACACCCAGGTCCTTCTCCTCAGGGTTGCTCTCCAGCCATTCCCTGCCGAGCCTGTATTTGTGCTTGGGATTGCCTTGACCCAGATGTAGGACTCTGCCTTTGGCCTTGTTGAACTGCATGAGGTTGGCTTGGGCCCACCTCTCCAGCCTGTCCAAGTCCCTCTGGATGGCATCCCTCCCCTCCAGTGCGTTTACCTCACCAAACAGCTTGGTATCATTGGCAAACTTGCTGAGGGTGCACTCAACCCCACTGTCCATGTCCACGACAAAGATGTTGAATAGTACAGGTCCCAGTACCGACCCCTGAGGAACGCCACTCGCCACTGCTCTCCACTTGGACATCGAGCCATTGACTGCAACTCTTTGAGTGCGACCATCCAGCCATAATCTTCACAAGTCATTTCCTCCCCAGGATGACTGTCCCTGAGCTTTCTGTGCAGCAAAACTTCTAGCAAGGCTTTTGCCCAAGAAGACTGCAGTATCGTTTGCAGTGCAAGGAGGCCTTTTTGGAGGTATGTAGCTCTGCCCACAAGCCTCAAAGGATGTGCGAAAGGGGATTTTAATGTCATTTGCTACTGGGATGATGGATTCTGAACTAAGGTGTATGTTGGTGCAGGAACTGATCCACTAGCTATGGCTTCACCCAATGTAAGGTGGGCAAGGTGAGCATTGCTCAGCGAATTTACAACCCATTTGGCATGAAATCTTGTCTCTCCTCAGCAACTTGTGCTTTGATCATTTTTCTTTTGTATTGCTTGTATTTTAGAGGTGAGGCCAGTTGTACACAGGGCTGGAGATCATCTTTTGTTTTGTGCCACCCCAACACCTGTGGGCCTCTTGATGCGAAGTTCCTAATTAGGAGACTAACTTCCTTTGGCCAGTGGAGGGGGGTTAAAGGGCTGCAGTTGGTGATTCAGGGCAGATGTATCAAACTATGATCCTCCTAAATTCCCCATTTTGAGGAACAATTTTCTTCCACAAACAACATGGAACCCACTATCTGCATTCATTAACTGCCTACAGTGGGCTCTGTAGAATATCCCCAAGAAGTGGGTTTCTTCACAGGAAAGAAATATTCGGGGGAAAAATAAAGTTCTGCCAAAAAATTTAATTCACTAAAATATCCTCTTCCATTGCAAAAGCCCCTGTGGCAGAAGCAATGAGGCAATGTGTCGGAGGCACTGTAGTCTGGCTGACTCAGAACAAGGTTGTTCATTTGTTCAATCTGTGCTTCAGGGTAGCCTAAGGGAGGAATCCTCAAACACCCTGCAGCTTCCCTCTCTCACTCACACACTTTTCGTCCAAAAAAAAGGCAGAACATTTGGCTTTGTGCCACACTTTTTGTGTTCAGCCCTTTGGATATATGAACACTGAAAGCTATGGACACAAAGCTATGGACTTCACTGGTACTGCAAGAATCAGGCCTGCCAACTTGATCACCTGATTTATCGACCATTGCTTGGGTAACATTGACCCTAGATGCACTGTAGCTCTGCGGCAGAGTCTTGTCTGCCTGGCAGATGTGGCTTCCTGATTAAACATGTTGTGTTGAATAGCCCTGAGTACAAAGAACTACACGAAGGCAAATGATGAGATCTTTCCTGATACAGCCAAGGAGAGACAGCCAAGTCTGCTGACGTTGAAATGAAGTACTATCAGCTTGAAGCAGCTGAGCATCTGGACCTCGTGATTTTCAACATTCTCCAGCTTGCGCAGCTGTAAAATTACACTAGTGGAGTTAGAGGCATCTGTGTTATGAATTTCAGCTGACTGACAATAGGTAAGAATCTTTCCCACACCCATCGGAGAGGTCCATGAACTGCAGCTGGAAACCACTGACGCATCAAGACTAGTGGTTCTCTACTTCCACTAATACTAATCCAAACAAATGGAAGACTTCCAATTTTACCTGGAGTAAACAAAGGGAGACACCAAACTCCATTATTTTCTATGGCTCTTTGTTCACAGAGTATTTTTAGTCCAGTTGATGATCTTTCTCTGTATCCAGAATGTTTAATTAAATACATTCGTCAAAGTGAAGACCCCAAGGAAATTTTTGTAGGCATTACTCTATCTAGCACGTTACCTCCTTGCAATGCCAATTTTACATGCCACTCTGGGAATCCAGGCATGGTTTTATTATCTTATTTTATTATCAGAGTTCAATAATTAAGAAAAAATCAATATATTCCTCTTTCACTTCTGGAACCAAAGCTCTTCCCATCTGGGGTCACTACAGCTCTTCCCATCCATCATCACCAGGGAAGCATGCTGGACAAGTAGAGAGAGGAGCCACAATATCTGCTTAACAAAAAATTCTGTACTTTCAGGATGCATTTATGATGCAAGAGATGCTTGTTATGCCATTTTGTGCTTTCTAGACTGCATTTCAATCCCAGACCCTCTTCATCTATTCCCCAGGCTCCTATCAGTTTGCTGAAGTAATGTTCTGTAGGATAGAGAGTTGGAAATGTTTCATGGTGCCCCACAAATCTCAGAGTCCTGTTAACCAAGAGGGAGAAAAAGTATCTGCCTGGGTGTGAAACGGAGGGGATGCATGGGAACAGAGCAGGAATATCTGAAGGAACATGAGAAAAAAGCAG
The DNA here is from genome assembly GCF_000708025.1 of Charadrius vociferus. Lineage (NCBI taxonomy): Eukaryota > Metazoa > Chordata > Aves > Charadriiformes > Charadriidae > Charadrius > Charadrius vociferus. The sequence continues at coordinate 1,744,219 of NW_009647828.1, forward strand.
CTGGCCAGTGGGCTGAAGTATGCTTAATCTTCTGCAGAATGTCTATAAAGAGATGAGGGGCAGACAATATGTGATGTGACCACAACGACAGCTGATGTTTGTGGTGGAGGTTGTCACACCCCCTGTCCCAAATTGGTACTTCCACATCCATACAATTAATTTAAGGTGTGCCTACTTGCAAATTCACGGGACCAGATGCGGCAAGTACTATGTGTCAGACACAGAGGGAGTTTCCCTCATGGTCTGACCTTGTCAAACTCCAGAATGGAGGGCAAGAAACACCTCTGTTAGGCAGCAGAGTTGCCCATATGTTATTACCACTGCTGTTGCCAGGTTTGAGCTTGGAAAGGGACATTGGATAAAATGAGAGGACTATGATCAAAGGGCTTAAATTCCACCTAGACCATCTCACTGCCATTCACAGGCTTTTTACCAAACTGGCGTGGGGCTTTAACATCCCCACATAGCCCATGACACTGTTTGGGTTTTAAAAGTCCTCTTTTTTCCTTTTGGAATCACTTGAAAGTTAATTTTTAAAGCTCTAAATCATGAAGACCCATCTCATTCCTTGAGATTGTGTGGCTTCTGAAGCAGTGGCATATGAACTGTGGCAGGGGAGGGAGTAAAAGATGTCCCTTGAACATGATCTTGCTGACTCCACTGTAACAATGGAGCAATTCGATTAAATTGCCAACACCCCCCCCCCCCCCCCTTTTTTTTTTTTTTTTTCCCTAAGGAAGCCAGAAAGCCAGGCAACAGCACTAGTGTTCATTTGTTCAAGTGAAATCACAAGATTTACTCTCTCCTGAGCTTAACCTCCAGGCTGTTTGGAGTTCTGAAATCACAGCCTGGCAAAGGGCCAGCTCATCACTTCAGCTTGTTTCCAAAGAGGAAAAAAAAAAAACAAACCAAAAATAAACAAAATAAGAAAGCTCCACCCATCCTCTCTGTAATTCCAGGCATTGAAATATTCAGGGCTGGCTTCTTCTCCAGACTTTCTAGCAGACATTAGAACGTAGCAGATACATACAGAGGGGACACTGATACTCTTTGCTTTTCTGTGTTTCCCAGTAAGTTTATCTTGAAGTTGTAATGGGCTCTCTCTTCTTTTTCCCTAATGTGAATTTCAGTAGGTGGATAACAAAAGCAAAGTGTGATGCCCAGCTTTTTCAGCTCATGAAACTGATATCTCCTAGAAGATGTCTGGAAGGGAATGAGAACACTTGCCCTTCTACATATTGGAGCATCTCATCAGAAGGTTAAAACTCCCCTGAGCTCCTCATCTCCCTGGATCTCGCAGAGCTCCAGACCATCACTGGGATCAGGTGCTTACACAGACCTGCCACCTCAGCCCACCACATACCAGGGATTTTAGCTACTAGTGTTTATCCTTGTTTCAACCTTTAAAAGCACATCCTTGTATGAAGCAGCAGCTGTTTTATCATGAAATTTTGCTCCATATGAGAAAACATCGGTTTTTCTTGTGGAAGTGTCAAAGATGGAATGTGCAATACCACACATTTTTTCTCCTGTTTTCTCACAAATTTTCTGTTTAAAATCAGAACTGAAATCAGGTGCTTCCTGTAAACAGTTTTGATTGCACAAAATTGGTACACTCCTGAGAAGAAATCCAAGAAAGCCTTACTTTTATCCAGTGGGATTGTTGTCTTTGGCAAAGTTTAAGCAACTGAAACATAGAATAAAAGATCAAAAAAAGCCACTTGCTTTTGCATGGAAAAAAATCTTGCTTCAGCAATAAATGACCAATCTGAATAATTTTATAGAATGTTTCAGTTCAGCTTTTATGCCTCTAAAATTGGTACTTAGTTGATGTCATCACAGAGGTATCATATAGTTTGAAAGAACATAGTGCTTCCCCTGCAGATGTGTAATGAACCAAAGTGTCACCTGGAATAAGGAGGCTACTCAGATTTACAGCAGCTGTAATTTTTTTGTCCTTATCTTTGTGGATTTGCAACGCCATCCATCTATGTTTTCCTTACATGGCTTTGTGGTGTAATTTGGGTATCTAACCTCTGCAGAGGCCTCATAGTAGGTACTGTTTTGAGGTGAACCAGGGTATTGTCTGGCAGCCAGAGAATAGTTTGTGGGATGGAGGTTGGTGTAGGTTATGGAAGAAGAATGGTCCACGCGAGGACATGGGTGGGACAAGAAGGACAATAACAAGCTTGAGGATGTTGGTTAGGTGTATCAGGCTCCATGGAATGAGATCTAGTGGTAAGGCAAAAAGGCAGCGGAGGGAATATACAAGCAAGGAGGAACATGTCTGGGAGCACAGCAAAGGTGAGTCAAGAGGATATGGCAGAATTAGGATAACACTCAGGATAGTGAGACCACTGGTCGTTGGAGCCCAGGGCTTGCATTAATGCACCCAAGAAGAGCTCTCACAAAATCGGAAAGGGAATATCAGAGGGATTTAGAAAGACTGTGTAGAGATGGATATATGTGCTTGCATCTCTATACCTGGTTAGGGCAGGAACATAAGGTCAAAAAGTGCAAGATACATAGAGGTCAGTGTGGGCCAAATGGGAAAGAAACATTCTTATTTTGTTCAGAAAAATAATTGCTGGTTGCTAAAGCTGCTACCTGCCTGCTAAAGCTACAGCCTTCAGGGATGATGTCTCTCTCTCTTCTGCTTGCTTTGCTGCAAATCATGGTATCTCCTCTTCATTTCCCAAGATCCCATCAGGAGGCCCAGATGCTTCTTCTGGCAACTGCAGAAATACTAATGCTAGTAATTACAAGCCCAGCTTTGTCCTCTGAGTGGTTCACTGGGCCCATTGTGTCTACAAGCACAAAAGTACATCGGCAGCTTCTGGTTTTCCTTTTGCAACATGAGGGATTAAGACAAGTCAGTTTTTCAGTCACCTAACTGAAGACTCCTGCAACTGGGGAGGATCAATCTCACATGCCCCAGGCACTAGTACATGCTGGGTATCACCCAGCTGGAAAGCAGATTAGCAGAAAAAGACCTGGGGGTCCTGCTGACACCAAGCTGACCATGGTCCAGCAATGTACCCTTGGGGCAAAGAAGGCCAATTTTGTCCTGGGCTGCATTGCCAGAAGATCAAAGGAGGCGATCTTTTCTGGAGTACTGTGTCCAGTTCTGGGATCACCAATACAAGAAAAACATGGGCATACTGGATAGACTCCAGTGAAGGGCCATAAAGTTGGTGAAGGGACTGAAGCATGTCTCCTATGAGGGAAAGCTGAGAGACTTCTCAGCCTGGAGAAGAGAAGGCTCAGGGGCGTCTCATCAATGTCTATAAATACCTGAAGGAAGCGTGCAAAGAAGATGGAACCAGGCTGTTTCCAGTGGTGTCCAGTGACAGGACAAAGGGCACAAACTGAAACACAGGATGGTCCCTGTGAACATCAGGAAATACTTTTTTATAGTGAAGGTGATGATTCAGCACTGGCAGAGGTTGCCCAGAGTTGTTGCGGAGTCTCCCTCCTTGGAGATCTTCAAAAGTCATCTGGACATGGTCCTGGGCATCCAGGTCTAGGTGGCCCTGCTTAAACAGGGGGTTTGTACCAGATGACCTCCAGAGTTCCCTTCCAGCCTCAACCACTCTGCGATTTCATGACTGGCACAAATCCAGAATTGTACCACTGAAACCTGTACAGCAAATAACTGAGGTGAGAACCAAATCTTGCCAATTCAACTAATGTCCACTTGATGATAAAAAGATGCAGTGTTAGTTTTTTCTTTCCATATCTGAATGCTATTTTCTTTTCTTTTCTTCTCCTTGTCCTTCCTCCCCTGTCATCCCCTGAATTTCTGGAGTAGAGCTAAGACAGTTCAGAGGGACAGTTGTGTGCTGTGGGTGTTAGTGTGGGTGTGATATATGAATACCACTCAGGCAAATAGGTATATAAAAAAATAGTATAAATAAAGCACTGACAGACTCCTTTTGTAGCCTGCTTCATCATCGCATCTTACAATTTGGTGAGATTATTTCATACAATGTTTGACATCAGTTTGATACACATTGTTACCATGGCAACAGGTCTTTCTCACACTTTTTGTTTTGTTTTGATTATTCTTGAAATATCTTATTCTTCTTCAGGAACTAACATTGTCTCAGGGATGTTTACCCCCTCCCCCATCTTTTCAAAGGAATTAAGCTAATCAGTGAAAATTTCTTAGCCTAAATGATACTGCATTCTCTCATCATTTTCCAGTGTTTTTATGGTTTTATTTGACAATATTAAATAAAAAAAAAAAAAAACAACCTAGAAAAAAAACCAAACCTGCTAATCTTAGTGCATTGAGGGGAAGAGCTCACTCAGTTCTATGCGCAGAGGCAATATAGTGTGTTGAGCTATGGACTGGGACTTGTGCTACCCCCCGTCTGCCACTGATGGAAAGCAGAGAAATTCCTTGTTACCACCAGAATTCTGGATGTCAGCCTTTCAGTCAAGGCAGGTACATCACTGCTCTGGTTATCATTTTCTGACCATGCTAAGCTTTCTCCTTAAATGGTATCCTGTGATACCACGCTTTCACACTTCATCTCCTAGTTGTTATTGAAAATAAACCCTGCTCTTCTAAACCAGTGCAGGCTGCATAGAGTTGCAGGGCACATATGGGGAAGTTTATTTCATGACCCCTAACATCTTTTGATAACCTATAGGCTCACTCTGCCTCCCTTCTCTGCCGCGGATAGTGTTGCATCAGAAGAAAAAATGCAGCAAAGGGACTCTTATATTTCTGTGAGGAGGCAAATACACAGCTCAGAAATGAAGTATTTGGTGGTAGGGCGTGTGATTGCGTCCCTCAGCAGGAACCTTCATCACAGCACCAGTGCTAAGCAAAATGTTGTTTGTTTAATGACCGAACTATGAAATTGGGACCCATCCTTCCAAAACTGAGAATGGCATAAGCATGTCACCAAAAGGCCAGGCCTGAGGATGCCAAAGGATCCATCCGAAGCATGTGAAGGGGGCAAATACCATCGGGAAAGGAAATGGTGAGGGTGTTCCCCTGGGGACAAACACGCAGCGTATCAGGAAACATTTTATAGCAGTGAAAGCTATTTGGCTGCAGAGCCATGTCCCAGAGGAAGTCCTCTTGGAGGGTCTCCAACCTACTGCATGGGGCTGCACAAGCTGCACAGGAACACACTTCGGATAACGATATTACTGATCATACTTGCCCTGATGGCACCAAAAAAAACCAAACCAAACCACCACCCAGTGCAGAAAAGGCCCTGTACGAATGCAGGGACTACAAAGAACCATAGCAAGGGTGGACAGGAAGGGGCTTTGCAGCAACACAACCCTCCTTCTCTCATGCTTTGTCAGACTTGTGAATGTACTTCCCCTAGGACATCTGGCCCAAACAGATCAAGCCACAAGCAGATCAAGTTACACAGCTTGATCACAAACAGATCAAGTCACAAGTCCCCCAGAAAAGCAAGTTAAAGACCAGTGAGGTTTGAAGAGCCTTCTCCTGGTACTCAAAGCGTGCCCTTCAAATGCAGCCTTGGGAACCTGCCAGCAGTATCCATGTTTGCAGGGTGGGATGACTGAATGCCTCTGGGAGGTGATGCTTTTCAGCTAACAAGAACAAGTTGCATGTAGGAACTGGGTGAAATATTTAGGAAGAAAAAAAAGGACGGAAGACAACAAAAGTGTTTTAAAGGTGGGAGGAATTGCCTTGCTGTAGTAATTGTTCTCTCTGGCAACTGGAAACCTCTTTAGTAAATGCCATATGACAACCTCTTCTTTGCATGCCATGTGGCTTTCCCTGCTGGTGACTGATTATGACCTCATCCCCAAACTCCTCAGCATGTGGGCAGAGTTACTCTCAGTCCCTCAAATCTAGCTAGAAGGTCCCTTGCTCTAATTAAGCAGTTGCAGTATGGGTGATGATAAGAGGCTGTAGAGAAAGGGTTATTAGCAAATGATACTCCAAAAAATAGAACTCCTGTGCATAGCAAGTTTTGTGCTTTTGCAAGCTCATTATTCTCTTTATACTCCTCTGCTATTTGTGGGAAGTGATGAAATCAGTTGCTTCATTCAACTCCAGAATGAGGATTTCTATACAATTTTTGAAAGCTCAAGGGACAGTCATAAGACAAGAAAAAGCACAAAAGAACTCATACTAATCTCAAGCAAAAATATCTTTCCAGTTGCAATAGGTTTATAACAACCTTTAGCCTGGATGAGGTTTGACTGCCTCCCCAGCACACACACAGAGCACACAACACCATCTCCTGACAGTCTCTGCTCTCTTAGTGAGTCTTCCTGGCCCTGTCCTATCATGAAACTTTCACCTGAAGAGGGGGAAATGCCCATTTTTGTGGAAGGACTTTGTACAGCAAGTGAGGCACAAGCAGGCAAGCAAGGGTGTGATGGGACAGGAGTTCTGTCTGCCTTTTTTTTCCCCCTTCTTCTCCAGCTTCAGGCATTTTCATTGTGTATCACAAACAAAGGCTTAGAGCTTGGTATATTGTCTTCCATATCTTTTCCAGATAAGTGAGAAACATGAGCTTTGGGGACTGAAACTAGCTGGAGTTGAACCTTTCAGTGCAGTTGCTTAAATGCCTCAAGTTGAATGGCTTTTTTTAATGGTTTAAGTAAAACCATTTTAATGGTTTTACTTAAACATAGAAATTCTATTGGTGTCCTTATGCCTTCCCAAAATGGAGAGTTTGTCAAAAGAGAAACTTAACAGAAGATATGCTCTGTGCAAGTTGTTCTTTCTTGTCCCCAGGGATTGCTTCAAAAGCCACTCACCCATCTTTGCTACTGACAGGATCCTCTTAATGATAGGCATGGCCAGCACTCAAACGTCACATATCCTTGCAACACTCCTGTAAGGTATAGCAGGGCAAGAATTGCAGCAGAGTTATCACTGAGCACTATAGAAAGCAAGGACAAACCCCCTGGCTCCCAAAGATACATGTCTAAATTTTGCCTTTGAATTTTTAGGCAATTAAGAGATCATAGGGGATTTTTTTATTATTTTTTTTTTCTCAGACAGCCTTCAACAATTTAAATTCCACTTCTCAGCCTAGCTGGAGATGTGATTGAGGAGCTCCACAAAACTACATGAAGCCTAAATACTCCTGGGATTCACAGAGTAGATCTTTCTGCCCAGGCTGCACCATGGGTGTGATCACATCGCATTTACAGACTGCCAGCACAGAGCTGAGCAAAGACCAGTAGCCACAATCCCTCTCCTTCAAGCCATATCCAAGAGCAAAGGCACTGGTTCCCCTTTTGTAAGCAGTGGTTCGGGTGTTGGAGATCTCCCCTTTCTGGGAACGTCCTCCTAAACCTGGAGCTTTTCATCTCTATCTCCAAAAACAGTGTCCAGGACACTGGACAGCAATAGACTGGAACATAGTTGTGATCCTTTCTGTCCATTAGAGTGGGCCACCAGCTGTGGGAGACTGAAGAGGAGAGAAAGAGAAGCTGCAGGAACAAGACCTCTTCCTGGCTCACCAGCACACTGTAGTGAGCCCCGAGAACCTTTGACAGAGCAAGCAATAAAAAATTAATATATTTCCATCACTTCATTGGCAACTGCACATTGTCACAGACCCTGCTCAACAGCTAGTTCTGGTGAAGATGGAGGGATGAGGACACTGTAGGAGAAAAACAGCCAGGAGAGAAAAAATAAAAGAAAACCACAATGAAACACCTTGTTAACACACCCAGGATTTATGAATAGAGAATCGTAAACTGAGAAGCACCTTCCAGTCTGTTCCTGTCTGTGAGTTATCACCATTGCTTTCAGCAGCTTGCTCCCATGGCCCAGCACAGTTTTATCTAGCAAGTCTCCTCTACATACCCAAACTTACTGGGAAGAGTTTTATAGCAAGATGGTGTTTTGCAGCCCCCTTCAGATTATGTCTGCCACAGTTCATGGCATCACAGAATGCCTGGCATGGGAAAGGACCCTGTGCAAACATTTTCTGCCCAATCGAATGGATAGCTTCTGGCCCAAGTGGACTGATTCAACTCAACAGTGCAAGGTGAATGCCACCAGCAAGCCCATCTTAGAGCTAGTGATGTGTCCTGGCACACCCCCTTCCCTCATTTCTCTTCACAGATATGTTATAAAATTTACCAAAAATATCCTGTGCAACAGTGAAATATTTGAGCATTTGCACTCCCAGGTCCTTTAGGGCTGATCAGCATTTTGGAGGGGCTGGTACAAAGGGATCAGAGGTGCTGCTATTGCAAGATATTAGAAAAGAAAATAGCTTTAGCAGCTGCCCCCTAAGAAAACATTGGTGTTTTATCAGAACAAAGAATATTAGCAGCTTACTAAGACATATGCAACCCGGGCTTTTGCTAATCCATCACACGGGTGTGAAAATAAATTCATCCCATGATACAGGACATTACAAGTAGGTGTGACTCATTATAGGTTTTTATCTTCCTTTGAAGCAGATAGCACTGATCAGAGAATGAAGCCTAATAACAGTGGCAGGAGAGGAGAAAAGAGGGGGGTTTCTGAGAGCCTTCACTGGGAACAGATTTTCTTTGTGATCTTGCATGCAGTGAAGGTGTTGTGTGACTTTAAGTCCCCTCTTATTAGTGTACCATCTGCCTTTGCTTGGAAATTCCTCATTTGTAGCAGCCTTGATAGGTACATAGTAAGATGGCTCAGGTTTAAAGATCAGAGAAAGCAACGTCTGTGCCATTTATGACTTGATTTCTACCAAAATGAACTTATTTGTCTAAATTAGGTGCTACAGCCAAGTATAAATAGATCCTGTCTAGACAGACAACGAAATAGAAAAGCAAGATAAAAGGTTTTAACTGTACCAGGCTCCTGAATTTAATATACTGATCCAGAGGCATTTCCAAACTGAACAAGGTTATCAAGAAGGGAAAGTGGAAATGGTTCACTATACATTCATCTGTTAGGTTTCTGTTCCTTGAATTAAAACAGACTAGGGGATTAGACCCAAAATAAAAGGGGCCCCACAAAACTAGTGCAATAGCAGAGGTTTAAGGAAACAGCCTGCTGGGTGACTGCTTCTGTGACCAAATTCCCATGTCAGGCATCATTGCAGTGTAGTACCATGTCGTCAAGAGCACAGTGAAGAAATAGCACTGCAATGTCTCTGCTGATTTAAATTAAAGCATTTCAGATTTTCGGCAGCTGAAGTGAGAGGTGAACTATCAACAGGCTGATGGATGTGGTATTCCCATATCGGTAGGTTTTGTTTGGCCAGGCCAGATCACCTTTCCAGGCAGTTTCAGGGCAGGCACTTTCCCATAACTAAACAAGGAATGACAAGAACAGTAACACCATCAACAAACTTGGTGTCATTGAACCCTTAAATACAACAAGAGTTCAGAGGCAGTAGGATCAAGCTTGCACCTCCTTACAATTTATCTTCCACTCATTCCCAAGGAGAACTGATACTTTCTGCATTTGTGACTTTATTCCACCCGTGTAGGAAACAGTATTTTCTGATCAAAAAGGGGCATAAACATCAATATTTTCCTGCATCAGCCTGTTTGCATTAACCATTTCCCTCTGGGGATTTAAAAATGCAGCACAGAAGGGATGAATAACATCTACCGAGGGTTACAACAAGTTCATGGTGGAGAAACTGTTGAGTAGCATGAAGCTGTTGCATATATGGCCCGTGCCATGCTTTAACATACTAACAGAGGATTATCAGATAGGTTGTATTGACTTAAATGCAGCCTTAAATGGAAAATTACAGATGTATTTACTCAAGCCCAATATTTATATTTCAATGAGGATACTGAAAAAAAAATTAAAGGGCTTTTTAAAAAGCAGCAATATGTGGTGTTTAAATTATAACTTTAATAAAGAGATTTAAAAGATTTCTCTCTTCAGCTTCACCATGAGAGTTAAGAGTTGACTTGGTCTTATTTCTGCAAGTATCTCTACAGAAATACTCTTCCTGAGAGAATACAGCTCTTTAATCTAGGAGAAAAGGACACTGTGATAGGTGGAGGTCAGGCTAGAGTGAACTGCTGGATAAATTCAGATGAGAAATAAAGAACAGATGTTCTAATAGTGAGAGAAATTAATCACTGGAACAGCTTCCCTAGAGAATTCATGATTCTTCATCAGCTGTTTTCTTTAAATTGTAAAGGAAAGGGTTTTTTCTAAAAGGTATGCATTCACTGAAAGGGAAACTGTAGGCATTTTGTCACCTACCTACGTTATCTGGTATAGGTCAGGTAGTGTTGACTTGGATAAAGATAGAGGTTTTTAAACAAGAGGGGATTGCATAAGTCCGAAATTGCAGTAGGTGCTCCAGTAGTGGTCATGTGCGAAGTAGCAAAGATGTTAGCATGGGTCTTGTGTGACATTAGGTGTGCTCTGCTCACTTTTGCCTAACCTCAAGTGAATGTGGGACATGCCCTTGATTTTGCTTGCATAGAAGAGAATATGAAACCAACTTTTCATTCCTTTGAAATAGGTAAAGACAGCTTTTACTTTTGGAGGGAGGAAACACTGATTACCAGAATAAATTATAGAGATGCAGTTCTAAGACAAGAAAGAGCAAAAAAGCCACAGAGAAAAGGAAGGTTTATTTCCTGGCAGTTTTTAACTGCAAATCAAGTTCAGCAATTAAAAAAAAAAGTGTAGTGGACTTTCATAACACACAAAAAGTCTTATTTTTCTGCTTCAGCTTTTAGCCTAGGCAGTGAGGAGTAGTAAAATCACTTTCTGATGTGACCACAGTCTCCAGATTGCATGGTATTGTGCAGATAAGGTGGCAGGCAGGATGACTCACTCATCAGCCAGTGCGTAGGATTGTGCATGCACAAACAAGTGATAGTCCCAGAAGACATCCCTGAGATGGAGATTTAAAAGTTAGTTTATTTCCATTTAAAGTATTCTCAACCAGATTGTAAAAATAGTTCTGTACCTGGTCTCACTGGAACTCTTCAGAAATCCAAGTGGGCTAAGAAACATCATCTAAAAGAGATCTATTCAGAAAGTTTTTATCCTGATGGAAAAATTGCTTTGAACGTCTAAGGTAATTAGGAGACAGGGGTTTGATCCGCCACCACAGTAAACACTTCTCCATTTGGCCATTGAAATGATAGTTACTTTTAAAAAGACCAAATAGTCAGTTTACATATCCCTGACTGGCATAACACTGTAGGAGATCAGAAAGTGGTTAGCGTGGGGGACAAGCTGATTCTGGGTGTTCAAGAAGAAATTTTGCATCAAGAAAAATGAAGCCTTCTTTTAAATTATTCTGGAATCTTGGTTATGGGAGTGGATGTGAACAAAATTGACTGTGATTATTATTCTGTTCAGCAAGATGACAACTTACCAGCAAAATCATCTAAGTTTCCAAAAACCAGCTGGCATAGTGTCTCCAAGGAATGTATAAGAGTTTAATAATTTTTTTTTCACACAGGAAAACGTATAAGATTTTGAAATCAACACAGGGAGTTTAGATGTTTGATAGAAATGTGTAAGGGTAATCTCAGTGTCCTGCAAGACTGTTTCCTAAAACAGTTGTGGAGATTTGCAGTGTCGTCTGGAGTGGGGAAGGTGCTTGATAATTGGAGGTATTTGAGCTAAGCTCATGCATTTTTTTTTAGCCCAAGTGTCAACTGCAGTAGTCCCACTGCCTGAGCTTGGACTATGTTTGCAATTAGTACTAACCTCTGACTGACATCAGAGGAAGGCTGGAAGCCTCAGTCAAATCAAGGATAATAACAGCTCTGCCAGCATTGAAGGAATTACATGGATTTAACCCCAGTGAGCATCTCAAAAAAGCTCTTGTTATCAGTGCCTATTTTTTGAAGGAGCTGGGAGGTTTGTTTATTATTACACAGCACCCTTTATTTAAAGGTTGGAGAAGAAGCAGAAAGGGCAAGATAATGGACAAAATTCAGAAATTCTGACTTCCATGGAGACAGGATTTTACCTCTGATATGCTAGGCAAATACCTGATTTTATCACGAAAAACTGTAGCAAACACTCTATGAAACCAACAATATATATCCCCTTTTAGATCTGATTTTGAGGCATTGTTTTAATAAAAAAAGATGTGCCTTCCACCTGAAATCGCAAGTGCAGAGGTCTTCAGGATTATTTCTCCTTCCCCTATAAACTTGGTGACTCACCAAGCAGGGCCTTTTAGAGACGGTATGTTGAGATGTGAGACTTACTACTTCAAGAAAATACTTCTCTCCCTCTCTTTAAAGGGAGAAATATTTTCATTTTCTTCTGTTAGTGGTAGGAAATTAAAATGTATTTTGTATTCATGTCTCATCAATGGGAACTATTGAAGTGTGGCAGGGTATTTTTAGGAAGGCCGAATGGTTAATTTTAGAGTTCTCTGTCTAAAAATAAACCCATACATTTGAAACATTGCAAAATCTTTGCAGAATTCATAAATAGAACATTTAACCCTTGAGACCACCTTCCTAAAAGAAAAAACATTGAAAAAAAGGTTTCCCTGGCTGTGTGCTATTCATGATAAGCACAGCAGTTAGATGTCCCAGACCAGGCACTGAGGTTGAGGTAAACCAGGGAGTGCCCAAATTTGTCCTTGTTTGCTGTATGATGTACTTCTTATTGTCTTGAAACTATATTCTATAAAATCTAAATTTCACAAGAGGGCTGAATGTCTATGGTCAATGGCCTAAGTTCCCCGGTGGTCTGGAGAACAGCCTTGCTACTCAGAACTTTGTACTTAAAATGCTACTCAGAACTTTATACTTAAAACTACTTCTACATGATGTCTTACACATCCCATGAGCTCAGAGTGATTTTAGCCATGTTTTGTCCACTTTCTAGTCTTAAAGTCTGAGGTTAGGCCTTGAACTCTGGTCTTGTGTGGGTGTCTTAAGGCAATAAAGACTTCACACAAATCACAAAGTTTTCTCCATCTGTTTTGCACTGGCTTGAGTCTCTAGCTGAGCTTGATGTGTAGGGGCTCAGATTGTCAGAGGGAATGTATTTGGTTTGTGTGCCAAGGTTTTGGTGGTGGAGGGGCTACAGGTGTGGCTTTGGTGAGAAGGTGCTAGAAGTTTCCCTGTGTCCAATAGAGACAATGCCAGTTGGCTCCAGGATGAACCCACCGGCAAGCCAATCAGTGATGGTGATAGTACCTCTGTGATAACATATTTAAGAAGGGGAAAAAAATTTGCTGTGGAACAGCAGCTGGAGAGAGGAGTGAGAATATGTCAGAGAAACAACTCTTCAAACACCAAGGTCAGTGGAGAAGGAGGGTGCGGATGTGCTCCAGGCACTGGAGCAGAGATTCTCCTGCAGCACTTGGTGAAGACCATGGTGAGGCAGATTGTACCCCTGCAGCCCATGGAGGTCCACGTTGGAGCAGATGTCCACCTGCAGCCCATGGAAGACCCCATGCCAGAACAGGCGGATGCTTCAAGGAGGCCGTGAGCCCATGGAGAGCCTGCACTGGAGCAGGATCCTGGCAGGACCTATGCACTTGTGGAGAGAGGAGCCCATGCTGGAACAGGTTTGCTGGAAAGGCTTGTGGCTGTGTAGAAGGGACCTACTCTGGAGCAGTCTGTTCCTGAAGGACTATACCCCATGGAAGGGATCCACACTGGAGCAGTTTGTGAAGAACTGCAGCCCATGGGAAGTATCCAAGTTGGAGAAGTTCATGGAGAACTGCCTCCCACAGGAGGGACCCTATGCTGGAGCAAGGAGTGTGAGTAATCCTCCCCCTGAGGAGGAAGGAGTGCAAGAGACAAGGTGTGATGAACTGACTGCAACCTCCATTCCCTGTCCCCCTGTGCTGCAGGGGAAGAGGGAAGGAGGTAGAGAATTCGGGAGTCAAGTTGAGCCCAAGAAGAAGGGAGGGCTGGGGGACAGGTGTTTAAGGATTCGGTTCTATTTCTCATTACCCTACTCTGATTGGATTGCCAATAAATTAATTTTTTTTTCCAAGTTGAGTCTGTTTTGCCCAGGACAGTAATTGGTGAGTAATCTCTCCCTGTCCTTACCTTGACCTGCGAGCCTTTTATATTTTTCTCTCTCCTGTCCAGCTGAGGAGGGGACTGATAGAGCAGTTTGGTGGGCACCTGGCGCCCAGTCAAATTCAACCCACCACAGGTAATTACACCAGGACCTGCAGCTGAAATGTGTCCATTGCTATTGGGAGTGCACTAAGATGTTAGTTCATTTGCTGCACCTCAAGATGAAGCCTTGCAGTGAATGGCTATCATGCTTGTTCCACCAGAAGGCCCTGAAGGTCTTCAGGGTTTCTACAACCCCCCGAAATGTTTTACCTGTTATATAAAGGCATGTGCTAAATGAGTCTTCCTATACCCACAGGCTGGCAGTGCTTTACGGACTTTCCCTCCCCTTCTGCAATATCCAGGTGTCTGTCTGCTTGCCCTTCCATCCCCCCTTGCCAGTGTTTTTTGTTGGACTTGGAAATGAAGGGGCCTCCTCTGGGAGTTGCTTCTCCTTTTTCCAGAGTCTCCTTTCCTGATAGCCTCACAGTTTCATGTCCAGAAGGGCTGTTCTACTCGAGCAGCCATTTTTATACTCCCACAACATTTTTGCACTCATCTTATTTTGGGGAACCATGAACTGTCATCTTATTTGCAGCCCTGGATACAGTCCAGGCAATTGCTTGATGAGCTCCCACCCCTTTGATGCTTCATGGTTTCCCCAGGAGTCCATGTTCCCACTTAACAACAGCAATTGTTTTTTTGTGCCATCACAGGATGCTCTTGCCTCCAGACAGCTTTGCTTTGGTTAATCACTGTGTTTGTAGCAAATCTGGGGGATCCCGGGACAGAGGCAACCTGGTTTCCCTTCCCCAGCCTTTATGAGGTTTCTCTCCTCTTCTGAGAGGATAAGGTTCCTTATCTGATCGCTTTTACTTTTAAAAGATTTCCCAGCGAGTCACTGTACAATGTCAGAGAAGAGGTTTACTGGTGGCTTAGCAGGTGATAAAGTTCAGACTGCCTTTTGGTGCTTGATCTCAGGGTTGCAGGTCAAATATTCAAAGGCATGTACAGATAGGGAAGGAAAGATTTATTCCAGTATACCATCCCTACATCTTGGAAATCTGATGATCTTACCAGCTTTCTGGAAGCAGTTAGAAAAACCCATGAGAAAGGAATTTTGTTCATATTTGTGAGGCCTTTTTAATACAGCTAGAAAAAACCTGCCAAAAGACAACTGGGCATGAGAGAGCTTGTGGATATGATACTCCATACAGAGCAGTGATTATCATATCTCTCTGACAGAAAGTTTTAAAGCAGTTGTTCAGAATACCCATGGATGAGGGATTCCTAGCTATTTTTCAGCAGTGCAGTAATTGATCACCAATCATGAAATTATTTTAATTGGAGAAAATTACATGCCTGGCACCTCTTAGCATTACACCTGCCACAAACTGTTAAGAGTCCCGTGGTCTGATTCCAAGTCTGCTTCATCTAAATCATGAGTATTCAAAAACATCACTGCATCATGTCAGACCTCTATCATTTTTGGTTTTGACTCTAGCTTTGTTGTGCTCTATTCCTGAAAGAGACTCAGCCTCGAATTTTCTCCTCTAGCCTGCTAATGAAATTTTTGTTTTTAGAAGAAAATAACTTAAAACATGTAGTAGTGTCTCTAAAAGAAGTAGAATGTAGTTGCAGGACTGGAAATAGCTCTCTCCAGCACAAGCCATGGCCAAGTGCCAGGAAACCTGTGTCTCTAAGAAAAGACTACAACGAGATGCAGAGGTCAGTTCATGAGCAAAGGAACAGTGGAGTTTGGTTTGCTGATGTGTGTCTTTTTGTGAGCACTTGAGTGGGTTCTTCTTTCAGAGAGGACATTAAACGGAATTTCTCTCTTCTGTGTAGTCACATACTTATAAAGCGTAAGAAGTTGTAATATATCTGAGAATACTCTCCATCCATAACATTTTATTGAAGTTGCCTTATAAGTTCAAGAGTTATAGGGTAGGCAGAGTGTCTGCTGGTGTTAGTTTCATACACACATTGGGATTCCACAAGTCTTTTTCCAGTGTCTAACCCAGGCTTGAAGAACTGACAGCTCTGAGGCATTTATTCCAGAGACACGCATGATCAGCTGAAACACCTGTTTTCCCTAATACAGCTACAGCTTTTTCTTAGTTTGATGTAAGGAGCATATAAAAGACAAAGAAACAGACTACCTCTTAATTTTCAGCAGTTTCACACCATGGTTACATTTCTGAGTTAGACAAACAACTCAACTAAGGACTAGCCAAATTTTGTCCCCAGGCAGCTTGAGTTAAAGGTTTTAAAGATATTCCCAAGACACTTGCATGGTTTTCAGCGTATGGTTTTCATGCTTTGGGTAGTCCTTTCTACACCTGGGCAGAGTCAGAGTTGGATCTGGGTATACCAAAACCCCCATTGATGATCAGTCATTACTATGGCTGTCTGGAGAACATTGTGAAAAACCCATTCTGGTGCCAAATTACAGGATAGAAATGGATAGTGTGAGAACATCATTATCCCTCTGTAAATGCCAAAACTGTAAAAATGTGCTGTCAATCTGCTGAAGAAACAGAAAAGATTAAAACAAAAACAATGAAGAAGTGTTCACTATGAAGCACAGCAGGAGAAAGGGAGTTTGAAAGACTTACTATGTAATTATAGACTCAAAGAGAATTTTAAGCAAGGAAGGGGGTGTGCATACAGATATATTCACACGCGGGTAGAGAAACCTCTGTAAAGAAGCACTTTTGACCATAAATGAAGAGCCATACATGGACCTGCTGATATAAATTTTCCTCAGTTCTTCAAATACAAAGGTACCAAGGGATGATAAAGGTGCAAGGGGCACAGGGATATGTGGATAATGAAGTGTTGAAAGGGGGAGGGGGCAGGAAGTGAAGGTTCAGGAAAGAAGAGAGGCAGGGAGAAGCTAGGACGTCTTCTCCTGAATTTTACCTTTCCTTTCCCTTCTCCCTTTCCAGCTTTCCTCTATCTTGCCATCATACTTTGTGCATTTTTAGTGTCTCCCTAAGAGCTGGGAGGATCAGATCATATCTCTAAAGACAAGACAGTGTAGTGTGAAAGACAGCCCATCATTCCCTGCTCTGAGACATCCCCTAAACATGGGTGCTTGCAGGAAAGGCACGTCCTGTGTGCCCCAGCATCTCTTTACATCTTCACAATGTAGTCATCATGGAAAATATCTCTGGGTTTTGAGATGGAAAATCCTTCTCTTGAGCTTGTTTGAATGGGGTAAGCCTCCAAGACACTCCCTGCCCACAACCACAGGGAAAGCTCGCTTTTGGCAAAGCAAGGACTGTTCCTGTGGTAAACTTTGAAAGTTCATCCAGTTGTTGCCAGGTGTTTTTATCTGTGGACATAAAGTGTTCTGGCTGTGTGGTGCCCACACTGCCTGCAAGGACAGAGACTGAGTGTGAGACAGTTGCCTCCAGGACCAACATTTCCCCTCCTGCATACACAGGTGTCTCTTTCAAGTTTTGAGGTAGAGCAAGAGTTGACTTTTTGGTAGGGTTACCCATGGAGGATAAAGTATGCATTAATCTGGACATCAGACTCATTATCTCAGTTCTTGTGTTCTTTAATCATCTGAACAATGAGACTCTTGATGTTTCGGTATAAATATAATTCTTTCTTTGACACTGTGATAGAGAAAGTCATCCTGATGGGCAATACTGCTACACTGCATGGTAAAAACCCATACACTGTTTTCAGAAGAAAAGGGCAAGTGTTTTTATTACTGCCTAAAGATCATGCTTTCCTAGATTTTTTAAAAGAAAATAATCATTATATGCAATATTTTTTTTCTATAAACAAGGCAGAAATATCACTTCATCTGGGAACAGACTGATGTGCAGAGAAGCAGTCATCCAAGCGGATGACTACCAGATATGCATTTTCAGCAAATGCATGTGTGTGCTTTAAATGTCATGCTTCTGTCTCTTTTGCATTTGGTCTCTTTAACATTCAAAGATTTTTATGTTTAAGGTCAGGAGTCACCTGGACTGACTTACCTCTTGTGGAACAAAGGCAAGAGGACAAATTTCACTGAGTTTTAAGAAAACTAAATGGTTGAGCTACGTCATGTTGTTTTAGAAAACTAACTTGTCTTGATTTAAAGACTTAAGAAAAAGTGAATTTGTTATGTCCTGTGGTAAACTGATGTAATATTTAGCTACTCTGGAAGGCAAAAATGAGAGTCTTGATCTTCCATCTGAATTTACTCAACTTTCCTGGCAGACATTCGATCTTGCTGTGAATCCTTCTGATAAATGAAAGTGTGCGGTCATATCAGAAATCTTTACTTGGTTTGGCCAAAGATCCGGTATCAGGTTTCTAACTTTCTTCTGGATAAATTAAATCAAACATCTATACTCTCTCTCACTTCCATAAACTTGAATGACATTTGAACATTTGGAGAAATGCAGAGAAAAATGTACAAGAATAGCTATTACAGCACATTAAAACTCATCTAGACCACTACTTTCACCGTAACTATTTTCCCCAAATTGTTGCTCCTTCCAGTTTTCCCCCAGCATCCTAATCATCCAAAAGTGATCTGTTGCTGTATCTTCACTGCTACTGGCAATTTTATGCAGTGTGCAGGCATAAAGAAATCATATCTCCAAGTCAGGCATTAAAACCTCTTGAAATGAGACACTCACAGTCTGTATGATGTTGCATAGAGTCCCAGCAATTCTGCTGTACAGTAATACTGCGATTGTACACAAGAGCAGGAAACTCAAGCAAAAAATGTGAACCTATTTTCTCAGTCCTTGCACTGAGGTGTGATCTCCTACACTCTGTCTTCAGAAAGTCAAACTTAGTCTGTCAGGTCACCACAGATCAACAACGTGCAAGATGTCCCTTGCTTTATCCTCTACCACCATTGAGTTGTACTTTGAAATACTCCCCAGTTTCATATTCACTGGTACAATGGTCTCATCTGCTTTGTAGAGAAGTCATTTTTCACCATTAACTTCAGCACCAACTGACTGAAGGCCGCTAAGAAGAGTGCTGCCGTGCAAAGCTGCTGGTCTAGACATGGCTGTGCTTAGGGCAAAGAGCAATCTGGCAATCCACAGTGAAAATGGAGTCCTCAAATCAGACTTATTGATATTACTGTAATACAAATAATTGTTTAATGCCAAAATCCACTCCACCCACCATACCCTTTAAAATATCAGCATAGCAGGAGGAGGAACAGCTACTGTGGTACTTCTTTTTTGGTTGAGCACATACTGGAGGAAGCTAATTCTGAAGTTACCTGTCTGTTGTCAAGGCAAGATCTTTCCAGTGCTTTGTGTTTTCCAAATTTACTCTTGTGATTTCTCTGGAATGGCAGATGCAGAAAATGATGATGCATTTTTTCAGGAGTTTGACTTTGAAGGAGTTGGTGCACTTGAAGTCAGAGTGAATATCACTCCTCACTGCTGAATGTAAAAGGAATCTCATAATGGTGTGCGAAAGTTAAATAAATGCCAAAAGCTAACAGTTCTGGACTTCTATTTGTCTCTGTTTTAGCATGGAATGGAGGGAAAATAAAGATTTTTACTTTTTAATAAAACTATTTTCATGCCATCATCTGAAAGACTATGAGTTAATCTCAGATCAGATTTCATATTTCAAAACTTTTAAAGATGCTCAACAGGTTGTCAGTCCCTGCACCCATGGGCCCACGTCCTGGAGCAAGGCAACTGAGAGCCAATCCCTCTGTTAAAATTTGTGTAAGTAACGAAAGAAAATTAAATGAAAGTTCTTCAGTACTGTAAGACTTAAATTGTCTATTTTTCTGTAGAGCAGTTGACTGCAACACACAAGCTGGCAGGTTTTCCACCTTAACTTGCCAGCTTGCTCCAGCATCCCATCTTGGGAAAATCAGCTAAGGTTGGAAGATAAGTACAGCAGAAGACTGGGTAAGAAAAACAGGTGAGTTATCAGCAAGGTTATTTGTCATAATTTTATCTGTGGTTATTTTCTTATAAGGTTGATATCTGTGCTCCAGAATCTGGACCAAGGTAAAATTATTTCAAAGTATCACATATATCCTGGAAAAGAGGTCATTGCTAGTCACTTTTCTACACTAATTTGCACAGACAAGCATTTCACTAAGGTGTGTAAATTAATTGAAATCCATTACTTTCCTCAGTTGCAGAATAAAATTACTGTTAAACCAGTTAGGCTGATTGCTGATAAAACGCAGACCTCAGCCAATAGCCAGTGATTCTTCAATGCAGTCTAATTATTTTTTTTTTTTTTTCAGAAAAACATAGACTACCAGTTCAGACTCCTGCATGAAAGACTGTAACTGCATTTGGTGTATGTTTGTTCTAGTGATTAAGTATGCATAGAGAAAAACCCCCAACCATAAAATATCAATGCAGTCAATTTTTTTTTTTTTTTTTCAGAAAAACATAGACTACCAGTTCAGACTCCTGCATGAAAGACTGTAACTGCATTTGGTGTATGTTTGTTCTAGTGATTAAGTATGCATAGAGAAAAACCCCCAACCATAAAATATCACATCAGAGTTTTGCTAGCTTCAGCTTCCAATTCATTACTACTTTACAGAATAGCAGATTAGCAGTAAACTGGAGCTTGATTCACATCTGTGTACTAGTGAGATCCAGAGCCAGGAAATCCTAGCACCCACATGATTGATAGAGGGGATTTAAAATTTATTTTTCAACCTTAGTCACCTGACCTTGGTGAGAGTTACAAAGGTTAACTTACTCTAGCACATACATCAGTTGACAATGTTATTGTTCTACCCCCTCCAAAAAATTTGTAAGGGAATACTATCTACTTAAAACACTAATGAACTACAAATGGATAATCTTCAGCTGTCAGTGAACTGCATATTTATTTGGACAGGTCTCGCTTTTTGAAATGTCTGTGAGAAGTTTCCAAGGAAAACGTCCTGCTTTTTTACTCTGACATGAATTCATGTTCTCATCTCCTTGTCCTCTTTGAAATACAAGACAGAAATTTCTGTCAAGGATCAAGACTCCAATAAACTAGATGTTGAACCTGAATTCACTCAAACAAACACAAAGGCCGTATGTCCATTTTGGTTTTGTTCTAGAGGTCGTAGCTCACAGCTGCCAATGGAAGAGCCAAGACTGGCTGAAGATGTAGGAGCTGGCTAGGATGTACCTTAGCCTGGGATGACTTCACACCTCTTTAGTAATACATCTAGTCCATGGAGAGCAAGGTATCCATCAAAGTGATCTACAGTCAATAGGAGATGGAGAACTGCAACGGTAGCCCTGGAGTCTTGATATTTTCTTCTCCCCTCCCCCCCCAATCTTTAAAGATATTTATCTCAAAGTGATTTTTTTTTTTTTTTTTTTTTAATCATTGCTGTTCCAGCAGTCCCAAGAGCATTGAGCAATGTGGAAATGGCACACAGTGAATCATATGGTGTGTTTAGCCAAGACGCTTAGCAAACTCCATGGCTTCCCCATAAGGTCTTTCCATTATCCGGGGATTGTTCTCACGCTATACAAGCGGTAAACTTAAAGTCACATCTGCTTTGCTGACCTTGCCTGAAGACTGAACATTGTTTGCGTGTTCTCTGAGCTGGAACACGCTGTGTAGCTCCTGCACTGAAGTGGGAAGGAAATATTTTTCTCTATTTCCTGTGTCCTGTGTGAACTTTTCCATTGTAAAATGTGTGCTGTGTTGTTGGTTTTTTTTTTTAAATATATTGACTGCAAATCAATATTTTCCATCTGATACACCCATTTAAATTTCACTCACAGGAACTCTGTGGTTTTCAGTTGATACAGGAACTTTAATGAAAAAGCAAACCAACTGATAGTGGAGAGGGCGGAGACTTGGGAACAGCCATAATCATCATTCATTGGATAATGTATCATTTGCGTTATTAAAGTGCCTACTGCAAAAGACTGGATGTATCACTTCTGAGACAAACTGAAGGCTATAGGAAAGCTAAAAGCAAAATGTCTTTTTTTTTAAAAAAACAGCTTGTAAGTGACAAATGCACACCTCCAGCCTGTCACTTTTCTAAGATTCAGATACCCTTGTGCCAGCAAGTTAGACACACACTTATTAAAACGTAACCCTACTATAAGAAAATTGCCATCTAAATAGAAAACATACAAAAATCTGGGTGAGCTCAATAATTTCTTTCGTTTTCATAAAAGTGTAACTCAACAAGCTAAGGGATTAAATTCAGCAGAAGTTAAGTGCTCTCAGAAGGTTTTATCTCACCTTAGTAAAACTTCTTGACATAAAACATCGGGTTTGATATAGTCTTTGAGAGGCCGAGTGAGGGGAGAGAGAGAGGCAGAGAGACCTCTAGACAGTAGCAGTACTTTACCTAACTTAGGATACAACGAGTCTGTGTTGTTTTTGGTTGCGGTGGAGTTAATTTTCTTCATAGTAGCTGGTATGGGGCTATGTTTTGGATTTGTGCTGGAAACAGTGTTGATAATTCAGGCAGGTTTTCATTATTGCTGAGCAGTGCTCACACAGAGTCAAGGCCTTTTCCACTCCTCACACCACTGTACCAGGGAGCAGGCTGGGGATGCACAAAAAGTTGGGAGGGGACACAGCCGGGACAGCTGACCCCAACTGACCAAAGGGATATTCCATACCATGTGACGTCATTCTCAGCATACAAAGCTGGAGCAAGAAGAAGGAAGGGGGGGGATATTTGCAGTTATGGTATTTGTCTTCCCAAGTAACATTATGTGTGATAGAGCCCTGCTTTCCTGGAGATGACACATGCCTGCCAATGGGAAGTAGAGAAAGAATTCCTTGTTTTGCTTTGCTTGCACACATGGCTTTTGCTTTACCTTTTAAGTTGTCTTTATCTCAACCCATGAGTTTTCTCACTTATACTCTTCCAATTCTCTCCTCTGTTCCACTGGGGGTGGGGGATGGGGAGTGAGTGAGTGGTTGTGTGGTGCTTAGTTACCGGCTGGGGTTAAACCACAACACAGTCGTACCCTGTAAGAGCATCTGGCTACACAAACCTTAGGTTAGATGACAATCTGACAGAAAGTGTATTTTGAAAGGAGCTAAAGTAGGTGAAATGAATGCCAAACAGTCACAACGTCTGTCTCCATGGTATTTGAAGAGTCATGGCAGTCCGGTAAAGTCCCTGGTTACTGAAAAAAGGGAAATATTGCACCCATTTTTAAAAAGGGTAGAAAGGAGGACCCTGGGAACTATCGACCTCTCAGCCTCACCTCTGTGCCTGGGAAGATCATGGAACAGATCCTCCTAGAAGCTATGCTAAGGCACATGGAGGACAGGGAGGGGATTTGAGATGGCCATCATGGCTTCACCAAGGGCAAGTCCTGCCTGACCAACCTAGTGGCCTTCTATGATGGAGTGACTACATCAGTGGACAAGGGAAGAGCTGTGGATATCATCTATCTGAACTTCTGTAAGGCCGTTGACACAGTCCCCCACAACATCCTTCTCTCTAAATTGGACAGATATGGATTTGATGGGTGGACTGTTTGGTGGATAAGGAATTGGTTGAATGGTTGCATCCAGAGGGTAGTGGTCAATGGCTCAATGTCCAGATGGAGATCCGTGAAAAGTGGTGTCCCTCAGGGGTCTGTATTGGGACCAGTACTATTTAATATCTTTCCCAATGACATAAGCAGTGGGATCGAGTGCACCCTCAGCAACTTTGTGGACAACACCAAGCTGAGTGGTGCAGTCAACAGGCCTGAGCGACAGGACGCCATCCAGAGGGACCTGGACAAACTTGAGAAGTGGGCCTGTGTGAACACCACGAGGTTCATCAAGGCCAAGCGTAGGGTCCTGCACATGGGTCAGGGTAACCCGCAGTATCAATACAGGGTGGGGGATGAAGACATTGAGGGCAGCCCTGCCAAGACGGACTTGGGGTATTGGTGGATGAAAAGCTGAACATGAGCTGACAATGTGTGCTCACAGCCCAGAAAACCAACCATATCTTGGGCTGCATCAAAAGCAGCATGGCCAGCAGATCAAAGGAGGTGATTATGCCCCTCTGCTTTGCTCTGGTGAGATCCAACCTGGAGTACTGCATCCAGCTCTGGAATCCTCGGACATGAACCTGTTGGAGTCCAGAAGAGGGCCACAAAAATGATTAGAAGGATGGAATAGATCTCCTATGAAGAAAGTGTGAGAGGATTGGGGTTGTTCAGCCTGGACAAGAGAAGGCTCCAGGGAGATCTTATAGCAACCTTCCAGTACTAAAAGAGGGCCTATAGGAAAGATGGGGACAGACTTTTTAGCAGGGCCTGTTGTGACAGGACAAGGGGTAATGCTTTTAAACTAAAAGAAGGTAAATTTAGACTGGATAGAAGAAAGAAATTTTTTACAATGAGGGTAGTGAAATGCTGGAGCAGGTTGCCCAGAGAGGCAGTAGATGCCCCACCCCTGGAAACATTCAAGGTCATGTTGGATGCGGCTCTGAACAACCTCATATAGTTGAAGATGTCCCTGCATATTGGAGGGGAGGCTGGACTAGATGACCTTTAAAGGTCCCTTCCAACCCAAACTATGATTCTGTGATTCTTTGAACATCTAACTTGGTGTTTCCTGACTCCTGAGCTGGTACCTTCTGCCTCAGAGCCCTAATATGCTCAGGAAAAAGAGATGGCTCCAAAAGGGATATTCAACAACAGACAGAGAGTGATAGACACCAGAATAACCTCTGAAGTGTCTTAAACCCTTCCCCTTCCATAGGTTTGGTGTGTGGCTCTTATACACAGAGACCCCTACTAACTAGGCCATCTCTTCTAGCACTAATGTGTATATTTTTGCTTTTAGAAGAACAAAACAAGCTCTATCTGCTCTCTTCGGGTGCTGCAGAATAAGGAGATAATTGCTGCCCCCTTTCAAGCATATTCTGCAAAGGGGACAGCGTTCCAGCCCCTATCATCTGTGGAGGTTCAAACTCTCCCATGAGGCTCCACTAATGGCTTTGTCAGCAGACAGCCTACGTGTTGGGGAGACAGGGGAGAGCATTCTTTGCCTATCATGCTGAAACGGAGCCTTTATGCAGCAGATCTGTGATTAAATCTTCTCTGGATCAAAGAGGGGTAGCAGGAAGGCCATCAGCTAGCCAAAGTAATAGGGCTGACACCTGAAACAGGGAGGCTGGTTTCCAGTTCCTGTTCCAAGGCCTATTTATATCCTTTTATCTGTTAACTTTTAAAGGGTTGATTATGATTACGTGGTGTCCTTCCTATGCTCCATAAATAGTTTGGAAAGCCTGGAGCTAAGATATCGGCTGGTCCATGTTGGAGAGGCAAAAGTTGGACCCAGCTTGGAAATCAAACACCAATTCTGTCTCCATCCGACTGTAATTATGTGACAGAGGGGCAGGAAATTTCTTGCTTTTGGATTTTCAATCTAGCAACATTTACTGGAATAGAACCAAGTTGCTCAAAGAGGCTGGAAGAGATCATAGAGACACAAGCTGCAGGAACAAGTTTCTTTCCAAAGTAAACCCTTATGGAATGAAACTTGGGTTTCCGGTCATGAGAACTTCTTATACAGTGAACTCTTATAGAGTGAGAGACATGGAGATGTTGGGATGACATCTCTTATGCCTTTGTGACATGGATCTGCAGTCTAAAGGTTGTCAGATACACCATTTTCCCCTTACATGAAAGACCTTTCTGTTTCTCCTTTGTTTATCACACAAATGAAAGTTAGATACCCATGAAGCAAGTTTATCAGAGCAACACTGAACAAAGCAACAGTTGATCAAATTTTGCTTTCAGTGAACTAATCTTGAAGACACCTAAAGTTTTTAAGCAAAGTTAAACTAAAAAAATACATGAATGAAATAAAAACTGTGGACATTGCTTCATCTTTAGGACTCTGCTTGTTGGGAAAACTCAGCCCAAACCATATCAACTTCTGGAAAGTTTTATTAATGGTTTCACTGGTATAAAATGTTTGGCACACATGATCACTTATGCGCTTTCCTGCTAATGTTGAGTGAGCAGCAAGCTCAAAGACAGGCTTTAAGACATATTAACTACTGGACATTTTCTGATTTCAGGTTACAGCATCTTGCCTGAGGTCCTTGGAAACTTCCAAGATCAGCAGTGTGTATATATGGAGGGCAGCTCTACTGTACTGTCTTACAGTCCTGTGCAGAGACCTTTGTGAGACTGGGAAAGGGTCTCAAAGCCACATGGAGAAACTGGAAAAATAAATTATTTCCCTTTTAGCTTGGAAAGGGGAATGGTTGGGCACTGTGGAGGAAAAATGAGGTGGAAGAAACCCTCTACCTTACGCAGTGTGATGCTTGAAGAGCAAGGACCTGCCCAGGCTGTGCTGAAGCTCGAGGAATGGGACCTGAGCGCACTCTGCCAAAGACCCTTTTGGTAGAAAAATCAGCTGGTTTGGAATCAGGCTCGGGAGAACAGTAGTTATCATTCACCAGCAAATGTAAAGGCAAAAAGATCTGAATTGCTTTACTGATTTTGTGCAGAATAGTGTGACACAGAGACAGTGGAGAGTAAGCTTAAATTCTATTTCTAGAACAACTGCAGGCAGTATCAGGATTGTATGTAGGATTAGTTTATCTTTTGAGAACCTAAAGATGATATTTATCTCCCATCTATTATGGTATTAATATTGGCTGTGTGAAAAACAGCGTCTAAGGGATTGTTAGCTTACTATATGAAGGGTACAGTTTATCTTCAAATCCTAGTTCTCTCTGTTCTTAAAATTGTAAAGTGTATCATGTCCATCCCTCACACAAATAAAACATAAGTCTTGCATAAACAGATTTAAATTAAAGGAGCCTATTTAATGGCACTTGTTAAAATTTAGTCACAAATCAGAATTATTTGTTCCTGTAAAAATTTTATCATTTAACTTTAGAAAAAAAAAAGATGTGTTTGAAAGTACGAGAGCTGCTAAGTACCGCTTTCAATAGTGCATTCGTGCTTGTCATAACTGAATTCAATGTGAACACAGTAAAAAGGTACTTTATTAGAACAAGGTCCCTTACTTTCACATGTATGTGTGCATAGACACACACACACAGAAGAATGGTTTTATTTTTCTCTTACCCTAGAAACATGATGACTCTGCACTGAGGATGCATGTACTTTTTCAGATGGAAAAACCAAAAATCACTAGGGGAAAAAAAAAAAAAGTCTGGCAGGAAGCTGTAGAGGTTGTTTACTATGTCCCCCTTTGAGAGGTGTGACAAGCGTGTCCCCTTTCCAAGGGATTCCTCTCGCTGCTGGTGCTCTGACTCTCCCTGTAGACACAGCTTTACCCAGAAAGGGTTTTGTTGAGCCTCAGGGCAAATGAATTCTTAGGCTCAGGATTTTGTTCATCTGTTATTTTATGGCATGTCCTCTCCAGTGACAGGAGCATAGTTTTACCAATTAAAGTAATCTATGGAAGCCAGGAAGCGAGGAGGACTCCTTGTCCCCACGGCTCTCCCTGTCCCTGCTGAGGTTTAATAATGTCAAACATAGCTGTGATGCTGTGGCTCCCGCAGGGTGACTATTTAAACAGCTGCAGACTCCTGGGAAAGGCCATCCATACAACTCATCTGCCACCATCTGACCAGAAGTATTCGGAACTGGCTGCCCACAGTCAATATCAATTAAGATGGACCCTGCCAGTCCCGACCAGATAAGACATGCTCCTGAACAATTGCTGCTTTCTGCATGACAGGTACATTATCTCCTTGTGGAGGATGTCAGACTATGGACGGATCAACATCCATGCCATACCTACCTGTAAACATCCACATTGCAGAGCAGACCCCAGTTGGAGAAATAGATTTTGTTGTCATTTTACCTCTATACAGTAATTTATTTTTTTTTTCACAGACCTTTAATCACATGATTTGATCAGTCCCTGGTCAATATACGCTTAGTACTCTGCTGCACGTCATGGTTGCAAACTATGTAGTTTCCCCAAGCATGGGAGCTGTCAGGAAAAGGGCTGGGTATCCTACTAGCTGTTGAATCTAGGAACTGCTAAATTCCTGCTTTCTTCTTGTCAGTTCATTTAAAAAGGTTTCACACAGTGGTGGTAATCTGTAGATTACTGGCTGTCTTATAATTCTAAATAATAGCAATAAAAGTTGGCACTTTTTAAATTTAGTCTCCAAGTTTTTTTTTAATCTTCAACTTGTCTAAAGACAATAGACACTCACTGTAAATAAATAATTGGGTTGTGTTTTGCAGCAGAAGCCCATAGAAAAAGGTGTATTTTCAAGTGAAAACTGATCTTCTGAAAGCTGAAGTTGCCCTCTCTCTTTCAAGGCAGAAGATCAGACACAATAGGACATCTTTATTAATGTTCTTTCTGTCAGGTAAGTACAATCAACTGGCGAATGAAAATTGTTCTGCCATTAGCACTGCCTCATGCATGTGCTAGTTTTGCTAAAATTGACCACAATCACTTTTCATCTCAGAACGTGTAGAACAAAATTCTCTTTAAAAATAAATGAAGGTATATGAGCTTAGCTATTTGCTATCATCGTCAGTCTTTCTCCGCAGAGTACAAATACTCAGATATTGTAATGGTTAGGTCACGGCAGTGTCTAGATACACCTTTAGACAGATCAAGCAGTGCTTTATATATTTTAGAAAGGCTGTCTGAGTCTTTCTGTGTCTATCAAGTGTCCTCACTTATTCACGCTATTTCCGAGAACTGGAGTACAGCAGCCCATCTGGCTGGGCAAGATAATAAGAAAAAAGGATGACTTTTGCCCATGCTACTATGAGATGATCTACTCAAGTGCAGCACCCACAGAACCAGAATGCTGAGGCAGACACCCTCCAATTGGAAGATTTTAGAGAGAAGGAGAAGGTAGAGGAGTTTACCCATACCAGTGTTTTTCCAAGTCTAGGAAGACAAAAAGAAACAAAACTCAAGGGAACTGCAGAAGATAAGTTGTCATAGCACTGAAGTATCCAGCAGACCCTTTCCACATTTCAGATAGTCCATGCTGAGCCAAAATCCAATGCTCTTGTCTGAACGCGTAGTTTATTACACCCAGAGCTAAAAATTCCTCTCACTAGATAACTTAGGGCTAATATCATCACAAAACAACCCTTTGGGATTTGAGGAAAAGTAGCCTGAAACACAATGCCATTCTCTCTTCTCCCTTCTCTTTTATTCCATGAAAATGCACATCTTTCAAACAAGACTGTTTACCAGTAGCCACAAAGAACCAGCATGTCCCATGGCTCAGAGGTTTTTCATCACTTTTCTTCTACCCTAATATGGATAATTCAGGTCAGAATGTCTTGACAGGAAATGATGCAAAACATCTGAAACCTTTTAAGATCCCTTCCACTATTTTGTGCTCTATGGGGTCCTCACAATATCCGACTATGTTTCACAGTCAAAAAACCCATACTCTAGAGATCATACTCTGGAGATATTTGATAACTACAACTTACCACAGACACAAGAATCGGGATGACCACAAGGAATAAAAATGCAGGTGCTTCTCCCTCCAAATCATGATTTCGATCTCTGTGGTTACCTTCATACCATCGTCTTTTGCAAAGCTAATGGAACACTTTGGGCTTTGCTTGTGAGACTCCCACAGTTTTCCATCTGTCTCAGCAAGTTCTGTGTCATGCAGCTTCTTTCCTGATCACAAGAGCCAAAGGCAACTAAGGCCACTCTGATCCATGAGTCACTGACCAGCTGTGGCTGGCACTTGTGGCAATGGAGTGGAAAAAGCCCTGTAGAGCTGTGCTTGCATCTTATGGGAAAAGTATGTAGAAGAATCTGAAACTCAGGTTAGTAAGACTTGCTCCACCTGTAGCTTCATGCCTTGTCTCCTCCTCTGTTGTGTGACCCCTGTGGCACACAAATGCCCAGTCAGAGGATCATAACAGGAGGAATGTTTGAAGACATATTTACTTAAAATATTTAAACTAACCTACAAATCCTGTATAATTTGCCTTTTTCGCCAATAGGTGGTGCCAATAATTTATGCATTCATGTCTTCTGCTGGGCAAATGACTCAGAATAGATAATTTAGCTGCACTGTGAGCAGACCATCTGTAGGGAAGAGTTTTGATTCAGTAAACCGCTAGGAAAGTGGACTTTGTTGAAGTAGCCACAGCATACAGGTGGAAAACAGTGAGGAGAAAACCCTTATGTTCAGGGCAAGAGTCATATGGCTAAACTAGAGTATGCTTCCTTTCAGGAAAAAAAAAATAAAAAAAATCAGTTCTTGGCAAGGTGTACATCATTAAGTGCATTAATCAGCGTGGGACATTCAGAAATGCAAGTCAGCCTTAGCCCTTCCTTTTGCACTAAGTCAATAGCAGTATGTCAGAGAAGGCAAGAAACAAGGTTAAGAGAGAATCTATTCATTCATTGAAAGGAAAAGTATCGCTTTGACAAAGCCTTTTACATTAAAACCCACAGCTGGCATTTCTGTTGGGGGACATATCAATTTTAGCTGGACCATAAAATGCAGAGGCTTTCTTCTTCAGGTTGGATATTAAATTCCCTGTTTTAAAATAATTGATATTATTGCATTTTTGGTTATTTGTTTTTTTTCATTCTGCTGGGTTAAACTTCTTGACCCCTTCCCATCATAAATTTGTGATCTTGGATCAATGTTATAGTGGAATGAAATGTCACTGATTACATAAAAGCTAAGATAACCTTTGAAATATGTTTAAGCAGCTTAAATATATATTTTTTTTTAAATATTAGACTTCAGGGCAACATATTCAATATTTGATGGGAGAAGGAAGGACTGGAGGATGCCAGGAGATAACTAAGAGTGCCAGAAAGCAAATTCTAGAAGCCAAATCTTTAACTGCAAGATTAAATCTAGTTGTCTTTGGAAAGTGTTTATCATTAGCGGTCACTAAGTATAAGTTGAATGAGGTACACTTGGGTGTTTGTAAAAATCATGCCTTCCCTGGCAGGAAGAGGGTTTAGAAAACTCTCAGCATCCCCTTCAACAGTACTTGTGTGTATCACAAAAAAAAGGTACATTGAGTTTTTCCCTCCCAGAATGAATAAAGATGAAATTCCATAAACCTCTGACTTTTTTTTTCATTTGGAAATCCTGTTTTTTTGATACCCTCTCTCAGAAAACTTCTCCTTATCTCTTTAATGCTTTAATGCTGTTAATTAAAAATCAGTGTCCGAGCTCTTGCTCTGAGTGTTGGTGGGCAGGGGAAACTGTGGTCCTATGTCTTGGGAAATCACATTTACTGGTCTAGTGCCTTGACTGTGAAACCTGGAAAACATAGCAGTTTCTTTTGTTGTTGTTAATTTACTACTAAAATAAGTTTTCCTACTCCCTGTGGTTGTATCACAGTGTACCTGGCAGCTCTTGCCAGCTATTTTTGTGTCAAACTCACAGCAGATGTACTTTTTGACATTCACAGTGGAAGAATGGCTGTAGAGAAACAAGGCATGAACTCACAGCCACCAATGCAAGAGTGTTTATACTATTTAGGCAATGAATCTGTTAGACAATTCAGAACCAGGATGAGATACAGGTAGAATCACAGGAGACCTTGCCATGATGATGAAATCAGTACATCTATTTGTTTCTGCCAGGAATTAATAGAAATCTGTTGGTGATTGGTCCATGTCCTAAATATTTATTACCAATTTCTAAACATATCAGAGAAGGGGGAAACAGATCTTCAGGGGATGTGTCACATCTCAGCCTCTCTCATTCTTTGGTTTCTCCAGTCCTTTTCTTTATAATTGGTAAAGATAATCCATGCACAAAAGTTGTCAGTGCAGTTTTAGCATCCTCATGCTACTGTGACCCTCTGCATTCTGGTGGCACAGAAAATTTGGATAACCAACAAGTGTCAGGAGTTTTTGCTTCACCCTCTTCCAGTTCCTGACCAAAACTGTAATAAAGCACAGTATTTTGTTTCTCACAGTTGAACTCCAGAGAATTTTGGTGTTGTAACCTCATAAAGCTTCCAAAATTAGGGCAATCTGATGTGAACCGCTGTAGCAGCAACCTGCCCAAACATGCTTTTAATTAAAAAGGAATTAATTGAAATGGAACTTTTCACCATTGAATTTAATGGAGTTTTCCTTCCACACAGCTACAGGTCTGGCTCAGTGGCCATTGCTTTAATTCATTTTGGCTGGAGTGTATCTCGCTAACATGGTGTATTTTTGTGTGTTTACCTCTTACTTTTGATCTATGTTGGAAAATATTAATAGTTCTTTACCTTTTTAAAATGTCCATTTGTTTCAACCACGTGTGAAAGTTGTCTGAGTTAATATTGAATTATTTCTTTTGGATGGGCTTGGTGATGTTACAGCTACCTCACATTTTCTTCAAATATTGATCTTTCTGCAGCTCCTACAGGAGCTGTCTAGAGAAAATCGATGAGCTTCAACTGAAGAAAGGAAGAAGAGATTGAAGAGGCAGTGTTTTCATATATGTAAATTGCCACATTTGTCCATCAGAAAGAGGGAAAGCAAAAAGTAAAATTAAAGTCCATAGGAACATACTTTACAAAATCAAATGAGTCTCTCTTGCTCCTGTAGCAAGTAATACATGAGGCTCATGGAAGAAGGAGGGAAGTTATTATAAATGCAATTTAGTTCTTTATTCCACATAAAAGCACTGATCATAAACTTCCTATTTTAAGTGCATAGCAAAAGTAATAAAATATATGCACAAGAAATATCTTTAGCGGGTAAACTTTTGTGTCTCTAAATATAGCAACTCAGTACCAACTCTGTTAATCCTGTGATCCTTATCTGGGGCAACCAGAAGATGGACAGTGTCAGTCCCTCATATTTTACCATCTCAGGGACTTTATCCGAGCAATAATTAGCTGTTGACATGAGACAACACTAGAATCCAGTTTGCAGAGTTCCCCAGGAGTTGTATTTGTCCAGAGCTGAGCTGTTGGTTTGTCTGGGGACTGTTTTCTCTTCCAACTAGCGAGATGTGCCAGCTGCCTTTGGAAAGCCTCAGGCACCCCAGTCTCTGGCCTGAACAGCCCTACAAATCCTGCCTTCAGTGGCCGCCTCATGACTTCCAACTGTCCTTGCAGTTCTGTCTGAAGACATCCACTAAACCATTGCTGGGTTGCTCTTACAAATGTGACATCTATATAGTAAAGTTCTCTTTCAAACCTAGGAACACATCAGGTTAGTGCAGTTGTTGTTAGCGTGTCCTGTCTCCTTTGACCTGCCAAGCTGAATCCATGTCTTTTTGCAATGGTAGAGATTGGCAGGAGTTACAGGAAAGAATCATAAGTTGTCTGCTGTCTCAGCCCGGAATACCGCAGGCCATCATTCTATTGTACTGAGCTATTTATTTTCTTCCACATGTGAATGCATTTTGTTCAGTTAAAGTTGTTGCTGAGATCTACAGACCAAAACATGATTTAAGAAATGGTCCTATAACAAGGATTATAGGTGTGTGAGCACATCTATGAAATATTATCACTTCCATTTTTCAAAACCTTACAAGCTCCCAGCTCTGCTTTATCATGATTAGCAGGAGTATGAACACTTCACTTTCTGTTACTTATCGGGAGGAGCAGGAACATGAATCCCTGTCTCCCATCAAGCAGTTATTTTCTACTCCTTGTCTTCTTGAGCTAAGCTGCGAGGAACCATTAGAAAACATATACATGTTGGCTCTGAGCTTTTTGATTAAACATCCAGAAACATAAGGACTGAATTTGCACCTGCAGCACAGCAGTGCACAGCACTGTGTTGTGACCCTCTGTTAGATGTATGCTACACGGCTCCCCAGCATGGTTGTATTTATTTACTCAATAAGGTCCGGGTGACCATGTTATCAATTTTAAGTCCACCACCATCCAGTCTAGTACAGGTCATTCTGTAAATCTTACATCAATTTCCAGCTTAGCTAGAACATCTCATTTTGAATAAAGTAATAATACAATTAAACATTTCCGCCATGGAAGAGCCTGCTGCTTGCCTTAACTATCCCCTTCTTTGAAACTTGTGATCTTGTTTCTTCTCCCCCATCCCAGCTACTAGATCTTACTGTGGTAGTTTAGATAGAAGAAGAGATAACTGAGTAGTAATCTCCCTTGTGCACAGCATGCCAAGGAAGAGTAACTGCATCAGCTTGCAAGTGCCTAAGGTAGAGTAGGTTTTCCAAATCCCTTGGCATAATGGTCTCTGTTCAGGAAGATACAAAGCTTCCTTCTGCTACCAAGCTGCTAGCTCTGGCACGTGCCTTTAGTAGCCACAACATTTTCAGGATGGAGATGAGGTAGTGAGCACAGATTTATTCACTAGTCTCCCTTCCTCAGAAGTTCAGGTTGACCATAAGGTGTCTTTCCTTCGTTTTTCTATCCAAACCTTGGACAGGAAAGCTACTCTGTGCCATTACTGCTTATTCATAGTCTCCTGGCAGGATTGAACAGTCCTCAGAGGAGGAAAGAGACTTCCAAATCCTTCCATCATGGAGCTTGGTAACTTTCCATCCCATTCAATCTCCTCCACTTATGATGTTCAAGTTTTTGGGCCAGGGACTTTGCTAGTCTATTTTTTTTTATTATTTTTTTTTTTGCTGTGTGTATAACACCTGGGATGAAGCAGACTGAATACAACCCCTCTTCTTAACTCCTAGTTGAGATCCTAAATACCCATAGACCGGTAGCCTTTGATTTAGTCTTTCATTCTAGCATCTGCATCCTTAGATTAATACCAGGATTAGGTTTTGTATTGAAAAAAAACCCATCCCAGAATACTTTGTTATGAATCAGATCAAATAGTTTTATGTCCCTTATTTCAAGAACACAATCAGTGCTCCCATTCCTTTTATTTGTTTGATAAAAACAAACAAACAAACAAATATTCCAATGGAAAGACTTGTGCTAAGTCATCAAAGAAGATACAGTGAATAGTTGTCTATTTCAGGACCTCTGAGAACAGCGTTGGCTTTAAGGGTAAGACTATCCATTCTGGTGGTTCCTCAAAGAACACCATCTCTCATGGAAAGGTAAAGACAACGGGTCTGGGATTTGGCCCCTAGAAAGTAGAAATGTGCAGGAGAATGAACCAGATGAGAAATCCTAGAAAGACAATGCACATTTTATGCTCGTCTCGTACACTCTGTTCTCAGCTTATGGAAGCAAAACGAGACCTCATTAAAAGGTCAG
Source organism: Charadrius vociferus (assembly GCF_000708025.1). NCBI lineage: Eukaryota > Metazoa > Chordata > Aves > Charadriiformes > Charadriidae > Charadrius > Charadrius vociferus. The sequence continues at coordinate 1,779,324 of NW_009647828.1, forward strand.
CTTGGAAAGAGAGGAAACAGGCCAGTTCTCAGGAGACGTTTTTGTCAAATTTCCAAGAATCCAAATACAGTTTGGTCTGAGAAAAGGCCCTGTTCAATATAATAAACTTCTAGAAAAGAACAGGGGGGTGAGAACTATGTCACTCTGTGTTTTTCTTGCCGCTGAGATCACAATCACAGTTGCTCTGCCACTCAGCCAGAATTCACTCCCTCAGCACCTCAGTACATCTCTCCCAGCTATTTCCGTTCATCACCCAAGCCTCCACTTTCTCCTAATCAGATTCTTCTTCTGTCTTTCCTCCATTCAAATATTATCACTCATTTAGGAGGGAGACCACTTTCCAGTGATTCCAAGACATATGGTCTTTGGACTGAAGAGTTCATACTTCAGACTGTGTTTTCATGGATGATGTCCAAGCAGGAGACAGAAAAGAGTTGATTCCATCCCTGGTTCCTCTCCACTGTCTCCTGGATTTCCTGAGGAGCAGAACTGTCATCCCTTTGAAGGGAACATTTATCAACTAAACAACCATCTCCTCTTACTGGGTGTTCTGCCACTTCTAGAAAGGCTGACAACTGGGGGGACCTTAGAAGTTCCACCACTTAGAGATCTGGTCTTGATCTCTGTCTATAGTGGACAAGCAGCAAAAGAAAGTTGCTAGCACCTTCCTACCATTCCTACCATTGTGCATTGTGTACAACTGGCAAAGGAGCATCTTTAAAGACCATGATCTGCAACTGCAGTGTTAGCTTTCTGGCACCAAAGAAAGCAGTTGCAGAGAACTGTAAGTAAATAAATGATGTCTTCAACTTCTTTTAAAGATATTAATAAACACAGACATCTAGCTTGGTATACATAAATGCAACTGTATTGAAATCTGTGACATGCTACCATCTACAGTCATTGGAGATCACCAACTGATCCCTGCTGGTTTCTGAAACATTTAAGTGAGTTATAAGCAGTGAGGTCTTGTCTCTGTTGAAGTAAAGGGAAACTTTGCCAATCGCATCATTAGGTGTCTAGGTTCATGTAGGGGGCTCTGCAGGCTCTGAACTGCTCTAGCCCAAATCCAAATGAACACCACTTGGATCTGGAGAATGAACTCACATTTACAAGGAAATAGCTGAGAAAAGAGTTTAAACTATTCAGCCTAGTTACTAAGGAGACTCTACCATTCTAGCAGCTAATCCAAGTTCTATGAGCATAAATTAGGAGGAATATTACAGTAGTCAATGGATAAGTTTGAAATCTGAGTCAAATCAAAGAAAAAATTAGGGAATGCAAATTTCTACAATCAAGTTGAAGCACGGTGTCTTAACATGTGGCATATGTAAGCAAAGATCAGGTTTTCCAAAGTGTTTAGGTACCTAGAAATGCAAATAGAAAAATGCAGTACTACTGAGGGAATGGGTCACATGCAATAAGAATTTGTTAATTATCACAAAAACACATGGAGCTGGACAACACAAACATTCCCATGGTCTTGAGAGCATTCATCGTCTCTCATCCTCACTGCTTTACAGTTAGCTGTGGGTTCAGAGTGGAAAAATGGGAGAATATCGTGGTCTGAGATCAGTACAGAGCCTATGGACTCAGAGGATTTTTTTTCTGTGGGAGTAAGAGAGAGGTGATACATGTACCCTTGGCTGAGAAAGGTAGCGCAATAAGGAATGAGACAGATCAATCAGAAAACCAAGAAGGAACAATCAGTTGAGACCTCAGCAAATAACACCAGCTGAGCCAGGGAGAGGGCTTAGTGACATAGGTCCTTTCAACCATCAGCATCTTTGATCAGAAACCTGAATCAGATTTAAAATGCCAGTTTCTAATAGCAAGTTCAAATTACAAGGCAGAAGCAGAGTTCATGGAAAGAAAAAACTCCCTTTAAAGGTTAAAGGAAGGAAGCGACAAGGCTTATTCTTTTCATGCCCTGTTAAAAATTATTCTGCTAAGGTTGAAAAGCAGGAGTGAAATGTTAACTCTTTTCTTTTGTTTGCAAGGAGGAGGCATTCAGCGGGAACCTGAAAGGTCAAGGCCTGGCAAAATGCATATACAGAATACAATAATGCCTTATGCTTCCCCAGTGTTTTTCACACACAAAACTCCCTGTATATATGCAGGGCTCCATGCAGTGCTGTGGAGAGGTAAGCAAAGCAGTTGGAGAGGTCTGACTTTTTGGTAGACCATAATCTGCAACTGGTGTTGTCTTTCACCAGTTTGCAATTAGATAGCAATGTTAATGTTCATATTAAAAAAAAAAAAAACAAACAAAAAAACCCCGAAACAAACACAAAACACTCAAGAACACTGAAGCTTTGTTAACATATTCCCTTGCAAACTGTTGCTGGAGCTGATTTTGGCTGAGGTGGAGAAAATTGAAGCCATAGCTGAATGCAATAGATGAGTCTTAGCCTAAGTAAAATGAGCAGAGCTCTCTCTACAGCAGCTGTCAATAAGTGGGAATAAGGTCCAGACCCTTTTTAGAAAACTCCTTGATTTAATGTGACTTTGAAGCTTTTACTAGAAAGTAAGAGAGGGTAACACTCTAAGTTCTCCTTTACTGAAGACTACGACCCCGGAGAGCCATCCTTGCTGGTATTCAGAGCATAGTCACTGCTGCTAACAGACAAAACTTCTTATTGAGTTGCTTTTTCAAGTTTTTGGAGTACAAATTTATAGCCCCCATGTAATTTTTGTGGCTGCTACCCACACTGAGAAACAAGCATGGCTAAGTAGGTATCTGAGCAGAGTTTCCTTGCTCACACTGTTGGGTTTTTTTTGTGAGGTCTCGTTCAGCCTTGCTGATCTGCAAGAGTTGATGTTAGTCTCACTGCCACATTGCACCCTGCTTGGATTCAAGCATCTTACACCACCCTGCCTTACTGAAGAGATCCTTAAATTATCCTTGCACAATAGAGGTGTGCCGCTATCATGAGTTTGCATCTGGGAAGCTGAGGTAGACTAAGGACACAAGCCCCCCCAGGAGGCGCAGACAAAATTCTTGGATACTTCAGAGCTGTAAGCGTAAAGCTCTCATAGTAGTTGATGACTGAGAGACTTCATATGCCCATGACATCCAACTGAATTTATAGTGTCTTGCTTAAGCTGGATCTGATCTCCAGCATCTTGAGGATCTTTCACAGCTTGGGAAAAACTGGGACCTTGATCTTCAGAGTGTCATCTATTCCACAGAAGCAGAGTAGTGTCTGTCTCAGTCAAAACTAGACTATGCTGAAAAAATAGCTTGGTTATTAGCATTATTGCACTGGATTCCAGTTCTGTCTATGTGGGTCATCAGCTCCACCAGTGAATAACACACTTCAACATACTGGGTATTTTCCAGGTTCTTCACATTCATGTGCAAGAGCACAGGGAGTGCACAGCTCAGAAAGCCGGATGGTGTATTATACCTAAGTATGACTATCAGTAAGGATATATCTCACGCCCAGGTTGTTCTTTGATAAAATATATTTTACCCAGGAAGACAAAAGCATAAAAAACCCCCTCCAAACCCAAGAAAATCTGTATGTCATGTTCTTAAGTAGTACAAATCAGTGTATCTTCAGTAACAAAAGGGTTGAGAATCGGGCCCTATATCAGGAACTTTTGATTTTCTAAAATAGGAAACAGGAAATGACAAGCCATGAATTAGAAATATATGCAAATGATGTAACTAGTTATTTCTGTCAACATCAGACAATTGGCTGAGTATTATATCCAGAAAGCCCCAAACCTATTACTCCAAAAGTTTTTCCAAAACAAGATTGTTTTCATAGATACTATTGGAAATCCATGAGGCTGCACCAAGAAAAGCAGTTGCCTGATAAAGGGAAGAGTGCTGCTTGCAAAGCCTGCCTGCACAGATCACATATATTATTGCTGTATAACATCACTAAGTTGAAGGATGGTGACCTGACTGACACCTGGAGGAGATGAACCTCATCTTCTGAAATGTCCAATTTTGTTCCTTGTCCTCAAATCTGCAGCTCCATTCTGCAAGATCCCAATCTGCGTCATTGCTCATTTGCATGAGTGTGTGGGTTTCTGCAGCACTCACTGTAGCCAAGAGGATTTTACTGAGGAAATGGAAAATGCTGCTTGCTGGACACACAGAGAGTGAATATTCCAGCTGGCACTGTTTTCTAAGAGTACTAAAAATTTCCATCAGATTCAGAGCAAAGAACCCAGCTCTTAGCAGCAGGGACCATATAAGTACTGAAAGTAGAACTTAGTCTGCATTAAATTTGAGGATGTGGAGGGGCTTGTGGGGAAGGAATAGGGGCATCTTGACAAGCTAGCATCAGCCCAAAGGGTGGGATGGAGCTGTTTCCTCCCATCATGGTAATAAGGATTCTCAAGGAGACTGCAGGAACAAGTCCTCCCTCGGGTTGCCCAGAGGACAATTAGGGTTGTCTCCTAAATTGCAATGAGCGTTAAGTTCAGTCCAAAACTTGGAAGAGCTGGCACTTGCTTTTCCACTAAGACAGAGATTGTACCAACTTGCTCTAAATACATTTCCTCAAGTCAGGCAATGGGAAAGCAGTTGCACTGTCTCATTCAGAGAAAAAGAGACCAGAATCAATTGTGTATTGCAGGCAGACATCCTCTGTCATAGCTGTGGCCAGGCAGATGGGAGTGAAGCCAAGTTATGCCAAAGCAAAGACAAGGAGTTTGACTGATAATGCCTCTCTGACACCTCTCAGGAGGAAAAGGGTCGCTTAAGTGCAAATCAATCACTTTTCCTGGACAATGAATCAGCCAAACTATATGAACAAAAGGTATGAAAAGATACTGCTGAGTAGGTGCGGGCTTGCAATGACTGACCATTGCCAGGAAGGGATTCCCAGTGATTGGGTTCCTGGTTTCATCTTCTGCAAGCTGCCTTACTATGGCTGCAATAAATAAAAAACCAGTATATCCTATGGCCTAGCAGTTGTCGTGGTTTGGCCTCAGGCAGCAACAAAGAACCACTCAGCTGCTCGCACAACTCCCACAGCCGTGAAAAAAGAAATCGACAGGGCAAAAGTCGTGGGTTAAAATAATGAAATGTAACAGAACAGCAAAAGGAAAGATGAAAACACGATTACAGTACCGCTGCGAAGCGCACCGACTGCACCCACAGACCCCAGCCCACCCTCCAGTGGCGACTGCTTTCCTTGCCCCGGCTAGCGCCTCTTATAGCCCGGGCATGGCTCACGTGGGATGGAATACCCGCCCCCTGCCGGCTCCTGGGGAAATTAACCCCATCCCTGCCGGAACCAGGACAGCAGGGTGTGGGAAGCAACACATAACTCAATGATCCACAATAAAGATGGTCCAGTACGTGGGTAATCATTCCTCTTCCTTCTTCTCTCTGGAGGAACCACAAAATCTGAAAGTTGGTCATGAGCCCTCTGATTACCTGGTTGGTAAATACAATGCTTGCATTGCAAAGCATGTCGGTAAGGCTATGAACCTCTGTAAAGTTAGTGGCTATTTGGCTTATTGCAAGGATTACTGGATGGGATTTCTGAGTAACTCAGGCCTTAGAAGTTGGAGTGATTAATTGATATATGCTTGCAGCTGACAAAAACACTGTCAATTTTGTAAGTTTTGCGGGCTGTGTTGATTTCTATGAATTAAGGATCATACTCATCCCATTTAATAACCGCAAATATAACTGGCAATAAGTAGGAAATTTCAACAATGAATTTCAGAGAAATATCAGGAAGAGATGCTTGAAAAAATAAGCTTGCCAGAAACATATTAATTGGGAATGCGTGATTTCCATGATCCCTCTTCTCCAGACTCCCACCGTTTCAAACAAATGGGAAAGTTTTCACTTGGCCAGGGAAAAGACACGAGAGGAAACCTGGACTGGAAGCAATAGAGATGGTATAAAAGTTGTATGACAACAGGAAACCGTTTGGATAGTAAAACTCCCCCCCTCTGTGCAAGACATTTGTGTTTTTCTCATGAATTCCTATGACTCATTGCAAGTTTTAGACAAGATTGTATAGGACAAGGCTGACAGAAGCCGTATTGCTGGGTGGTGGGAGCAACCTACAGATGAATAAGTGTTTTTTTATAATAGCCCTTGACATGGGCATAGTCTGGATACAGAAAGACTCAGCTTCTCAGAACATAGGACATCCTGAAAAACTGCTACAAAATTTTCATCAATTATCTTTAAAACATTGTGACATCGTTATCACAATTGAAATTTAGATACTCCTCCTTGCCTTAGCTGCATGTCCTGACTGTACCTACATTTATCATAGGTACTTCTTGAGTGGAGGGAAACACTGGTTTTTCTCAGACATCTTGGAAGGATTAAACTCACCCTGGAGATAAATCTATTAACATTAAAAGGTCAACTTCACTAGACTATTTAAATCTACCTCTTGTTGTTTCTGGTGGTACTTTGCAGCTGAGTCACAGAAATATTCTGTGTGTTTGATCCAACTGAGGATTCTGTAAAAGGAGAAAAATTAAAAATTGAAAAGTTACAATTGGAAAAGGGTAAATCTCAAACTGTATTTATTTACACCTTCTTTAGGGTCATTTTGTCCTTATGCCTAAGTGTTAGAGCTGATAGCTTGAAAGAACATAAGATGATAGTCTCACCATCATCTCTTCTTCACAGAAATCATGACTGCAGCCTGGGAAGTGTGCTTGCTCAGAAACCTAATTAAGTTTTTGAAAGCTACCCAAACAAGCACAGAACACACTTGTTTGTCAAGTGCTGGAAAGAGGCCAGAGGAGGGTGGAAGACAGAAAAAGGGTGGAGAATAGATGTTTGTAGGAAAAATAAAAATAATTGTATTCTTGCTGGGACTGAGAGGCAGTTCCCATCTGCAGAATGAGTCGGCATTAACTCACTGCCAAAGGGGAACGTGCGCTGCTCCCTGATGCGCACCGCTGCTGTTAAACTGGAGAAGACCTGCCCTCTGCCTTTAGTCCTGCCGCCCTACAAAGAAATGCAGCCAAGCATGTTTGCAGAGAGGATCTTGACATCAGATGGTTGGCAAGGCAGCATGGGTGCTCTAAGGATATACTCCAGAAGGGACATGCTCCTTTCTTGCAAAGGGGAAGGAAAATGAAAAAGGTGTGATTCATCTTCTATCATTTATAGACTTCCAGAACTTCAACAACTAGTCTGTGTGTCATCCAAGCTCCCTCTGTAAAAAGGGGAAAGGTGAGGGATCTCTATGGGATGGCTGCAACTCTTTTGCTCTAAGACTGATATTTCAGAGTTAAATCGTTTTCTGCACATGTCTTTTTCTCCCCACTGGTTTTCACAATGTCTGAGATGAGATATGTTGGAGCTTTTTCAGGCTGAAAATTTTGTGGGGTCACTCCTATACACAGGGCTTGATTTAAACTGTGTCATCATTAACCAACATACAATGCAATGCCTAGTTTAGCATTTAGCCTATCAATTTCAGAGGCAGCTGACATATGACAATGTTTGATGGGTCCTGACCTGAAATGGTTAGTGGTCTCTTCAACTGAGACGTTGTAGTAGTTGTAGGGACAAAGTCAGGCACTCAGTAAGGAGTCTGCATACATCACGGAAATAATAAAAGCTGTTTTGTTGAACCTGGGAGAAAACTGTAACCAGCCCCTTTAGTAGCCATCCTACAGCTGTAGATGACCAGTGCTTTTTCCTCATGAAACAAACAGCAACACCAAAGTGACCAGTGAGCGTTGAGGTGATGTTGAGTTCCTTTTTTCTTTCTTTTTCTTTTTTTCTTTTCTTTTTAATGGAACATGAAAATCAATGAATTAAATTCATCTGCTCTGCCTCTTTTAATGTGGTGTGATGCTGGAGCTTAAACTTCATTTTTAGGATACAAAAGGTTTTCTGAATAGGGATTTTTTCAGTGTTTCTTACAGACTGCCAGAACTTGTGCCTCAGTTTCCCATGCCACCTTTCTTTTCCTTGCCACCTCTCTTCTGCTGCATTAAATCCCACAAGAAAGAAAAAAAATTACAAGGTCTGAGATGAATAAATGTTGTTACTATTGAGAGAATGAAAAAAAAAAATCCCATTTTTTAAGGAAAGCAAGCCAAACCTCACCTCTGAGCTAACCTAAAGTGACCTGTCTGCCCTTTCACATTTAAAAAAAAACCTCTGCCAGGCCACAGCTGTGGCCTCCCATGGCTACAAGCACACTCCACACTCAAGCACTGCTTCTATTTTCACTCCCAGTGCCACTGCCGGAATGCTGTGCCCATACAGATGGCAGGTTCAAGAGGGGCAATGTGAGCAGGTTCCATTACGGATTAGACAAGATCACTTAAATCACACCTCCTGCTCCCTGGAGAAGTGGTTCAAGAGGAGAAAACTCTTTTGACTATTCTTTTCCACTGAGGGCGTGAAAACTGCTGCTATGTGTTAGTTTGCCAGGGGGAAATGTCAAATGCTTATCTCACAGTGTCCATATTTTGTGCTGTCCCCCAGATTCATCCTCCATTTGGTTGTTCATTTTCTTTGTAGGTTTTGGGAGCCTTGCTGGCTACAAATTTTCTTGTATATCCACCAATTCTGATGCTCTGTTTGAGACACTTCTAGGACTCTCCTGTCATCAGTCATCCTTTGAGAAGAAGGATTCTTCTCCTCTGTGAACTTTGAGATCTGATCTTCTTTAGTGCCTCCAGATGCTCAGATAAAAGCTACTGTGTCCTGCAGATATGCATACAGGTAAGGTCCAAGCTCTGGGCTTTTAGATTTTTGTTTCACAAGAATTAGTGAAAAACTTTATCCCACCAAGCACATACATTCACGTAGGTTGTCAGGAGAGTCTCTTGCTAGACCAGTAAAGACGAGATAAAGTAAAATGTGAAAATCTCTAACATATCGTTAATTAGGTATATTACTAGTGTAGAATTAGCAGCTCCAAAATCAAACATTCCCAGACTCTTCTCAGACATGCACAAGAGCAAGTGGAGAGATAACAAGAACTTAAGAAATGTCCGTTTAGTATTATTACATACATATGCCTTAAAAAATCCTGATTCATAATTTAATGGAGATTTTCTATGACAAGATGCATATTAGTTTCCCCATTTGAATGATTCTAATTACTGCACTTGAGATCTCTGTTTTTGTAGTCACAAGGTTCGGCTGTTTCTGCCTTCCTTACAATTATAACTTTATAACCTTGTGTTATCCAACAATGCAAAGAAATATTACTATGTACACAGACAATAAAATAACCTTGGAAATACAGTTGCTTAAATGAATTAAAAAAAAAAAAAAAGCAACCCAATTTTTAGTCTCTAATAGGGTAAAAGAGCATTCCAGGAGAAAAATAGGGGCTGTCATACAGTAGTGGAAAGTAAGGTCTAAGAGTCAGTTTCAAAATTGACTGGAGTTCCAAGCCTTAATTTTAAAAAAACTAAACCAGCTATTTCATAAACATTAATAAAAAACAAAGCTAAACTAATTATGTGAGGTAATTTGCCTTGCACTTGCCTTAGGCCAAATGTGGGCACACTGCCACACGCCACAGATCAGCCGATATGCAATAAATTCAGTTAGTTAAGCTCTCTGTCACTAAAGGTAAGTCACCTTTCACAAACTCATTTTCTCTATGGTCCAGGAGCAAAAAACAGAGGCGATGTCTGGAGAATAGCTTCTGTATAAGGAACAGCTAAGTTGGATAAGTGTGTCTTCCAGGTTAAAAAGAAATAAAGAAGGGGAAATATTGAATATTAAATCTAGAATTTTAAAGCAGAAGTGAAATGGGAGGGTGAATGCTGGTCTGCCCACCAGCATCTAGTTAACCTGCAAAATTGCTTGTTAAATGAGAGAAGTCTGTGGATTCCAAAATCCCTGGAAGGGAAAGTCCTTGAGGATTATTAAATATAAAGCCAAAGATTTTGTTTGAAATTAATGAATCACCAAATACTGGGGTTCCTGGAAGAAGAACAAATTTTGCCTCGTTTCTGTACATTTCTCTAAGTGTCTGCCAAAGGTTACCATTGGAAAGGGACTTAATTAATTGTTAATAAATAGTTAAATTCAACTGTTGCTCTTGAGTCTGCTCAGCCTGAAGAAAGCCACGGGAGACTATAGAGGAGCCGCCCCCACTCCTGGCTGAATACATCAGCTTAAATTTACAGGAAAAAGCGTAAACCAAAGAGCTGGCTTTGTATGGAGTCAACCATGAACAAAACTCTGCAGCCATCACTGGGGAGAGCAGCAGTCGAGGACGGGGTTTGGAGAGATGCGAAGAGCCTGCCCTCCGACTGGGCAAACACAGTAGCTTGGCACAAATGATCCGAGGAATTTTTCTGGATGCGCCAGAGCGGTGGGTGAGCGAAACTTGAGTTTCTGCTACGTACGTGGTTTCCCACTTGGTGTGAAGATCTGGAACTCAGTCTGGAACAAAATTCCTTCGCCCGGGACCCGGTCCAATGGCATTACTTTAAAACCTTGAACAACACATGCCATATGTAGCTGGAGCAGCACTCAGCTTACAAACAGCATTCCTTTGCTGATCTTCTCACACAATACTGAGAAGACTTTAGCTATTTTTCATGATGCATTCAGATAACCTCTGTACTCATGGTGAAGAGTTGTCTTTTGAGTCTTGCGTCTAGTGGGAGCTTTAGGTGTCCAGGGTCAGGTCATGATCACCCATGCTATTTGTAAAGCAGACCAGGAATGAGGAGAGAATTTAATTGCTTGGCTGCAGAAGCAGAAAGTTCTTCCAGATGTCAGCATGCCCTTTGCAGTGCTTCCCAGCGCGTGTGTCTATAAACTGGTATTGTGGGGAATTTGGTCTGAAGCTCTCCACTGATGGATATTGTTTAATAGCGTTTAATGTGGTAACAGTAAAACTCCCAGGAGCTGTCTCTATCTTCTCATTGTAAGAAGGAAAATGGTTTTCTGACTACTAGACTGGGGCAGACACTGAATTATTTAGTGGAGCAACCTCATCAAGTATGCGGTGAAAACTTACATTTACATCTCATTCCTTCCTTTCTTTCTCCTCTTACCAAGCTTGACCCTCAGACTTTGAGTTTTCATTTCCCATGTGCTGCCTTTTCCAGGAAGACATCACCAAACACTCAAAGAAGGCCTTTTGCTCATTTCCAGCAGTCCATCATGCCTGTTTTCAAGAAGTTATCATGTCTGAGGCACTTTGGGGAGATTCAACACCACAGGGGAGTCAATGACTGTTCTGTGCTGAACCTTGTGAGTTAACATCTCACAAAAAACAAGCATGGCAGTTCAGATCAGAAGTTCCTCTCTGAGGATCTTGCTCTTCATCAGCAATACACAAGAGAAGAAAACCAGAATGTGCTGAACACAGCAAGAGAAGTCACTGTCCCTGCTCACTCTTCTCCTCTCGAAAGTACTGTGGGACAGGGAGCACCACCACTACCTCCTCTGCTGCCCTCCATTCCTGAGAAGGTTTTGGAGCAAACTCTCCTTTCATGAGGGATGGAGCACCTTTCCTGTGAGGACAGGCTGAGAGAGCTGGGGTTGTTCAGCATGGAGAAGAGAATGAAATGGCTTCATTTCCAACCACTTGAGCAGGAAGAAGGTAACTAGGAACAGCCAGTATGAGTTTCATGAGGGAAAACCCATACCAGATCAACCTGATAACTTATGATGAAGCTGCATGGATAAGGGGAGAACAGTGAATGTTCTATTACTTGGCTTGAGAAAGACCTTTAGCACAGTGTCCCATAGCACTTCTATAGCAACACTGGTGAGATAGAGACTGGGTAAAGGGACAGTAAGGTGGGTGGAAATCTGGCTGGACCATCAAGGGGTCAGTGATACAAAACCCCATTGACAACTGGTTATTAGTGGTGTGCGTGAGGGACTGTTACTGGGGCCAATGTTGCTTAACTTCTTTATGAACAAGCTGCAAGGTTCTGCACATGGGTCAGTGCAATCCCCTTCCAAGCACAGTAGTTCAACCAGCAGCTCCACCAGTGACCCAAAAAGCATTCCCTGAGAGAGAGATTATGAGCTGCTGGTCTTTTGCTAGGAGCTCCTCAGGACCTAGAAGCTCTTTTGCAATACCTGAGCCACAAAAGGAAGGTTGTAGGGAGACAAATCTCCTAGCTGAGCCACCCAGTACATATTTCGATGGAAGTAGTGGCTGCATGAACTAATTTAATAATTCACGATAGATGTCTTCCCCCTTGAGTCCAAACTTGTATCATCCAAGACATCTTTTGTCAATGAGTTCCCACATCTATCACATACTGTGGGAAAACTACCTTTCCTACCCTAGCATCTGCTGGATCAGTTCTTGAATTGGGTGAGAAAATACAAGTCACTCCTTAGTCCTCTTTGTCATGTAGACAAGATTCTGTAGATGTCTGTCCAGTCCCTGAATTCAGTTTATTTTCCAGGATAAAGAGACCCAGGCAATGCACTTGCACTTTGTATGGAAGCCACTCCATGTCTTTAACTGTCCTCATTGCCCTTCTTGGTAGCTTTTCTGTTTATAATAAATCATCTTTGCATCCTTAGTGGTAGAATTGTTCATGGTATTCAGAGTCGGGGAGAATCATGAATTTATACAGTGTCCTAATGATCTATTTTGCTTTCTATTTCTTTCCTAATGATTCTTAGCATTTGATTTAGCATTTTTTGATTACTGTTGAGCTCTGAGCTGATGTTTTCACAGAACTGTTGCTGTAATATCAAGTTCTTACTTGAGTTGTAATGGTTCTATGAAAGCCCATCAGATTTGTTTTCAGGCATCCACCTTTACATTTGTCTCCCCCTTCACTTCACATTTATCCACAGCAAATTTATTCCATAATTTTATTTCTGACTCAATCTTGTAAAGTGTTTTTCCAATTCTTCAAAATTGGTCTTTGTCCTTATTGCTCTGGAATAGCTTTGTATGAGCAGCAAATTTTGTTAGCCTCACTGTTAGTACTTTTTCTAGGTCACTAATGAATGTGTTCAGCAGCAGTTTCCTACAGAATCCTTTTCATTACCTCCCTCCATTATAAAAGCCACTCATTTACTCCCAGCATTCAGTTCCAATCTTTTAACCATACCCAGACCATCCCTCTTGGCACTCTTGCATAGTTCCTCTTTTCAGGTATAACAGCAGAACTATCCTCAAAAACATCTGAAGCGGCTCCTGTTGCCCTTTAGAGTAGCTCATCAGATTGTGTATTCTGGTGGGTGGAAAAAAGGGTTCTTATCCTTGCTAAACTTGCTAAAATCCCCATGAGATATCTAACTAACCAGTTCTCTTGTGGTTTTTGGAAGCAGTTTGTGGTTTAGAGGTGGATTTTTCCATGATATTCTCTTGCCTCACTCTGTGCCTTGAAAGATTCTTACTCTGACAGTGTATGTATCCAGAGAAATTTTCATCAATATAGCAATGACCAACCAGCTACACTGTCAAAGTATGTCCAGGCCCAAATTAATCTTGGATCAAATGAGCCTAGATTTTAACTTTAATATTTCTAAGCTCCCCTGTAGTCTGCAGAAAAGGAGGTTCTTTTCCCCTCCATGTGTTTTGGGATAGAAAGGATATCTTTACAGGTGTTTATCTCTTTATTGATTTCAGGGATAATCTTGACAGCTGGCTTAACTGACAGAGTTAGTCTCCCATAAATGTGGCTGTGATTAAATCAGCAAAAATCATACTATGTAGGGCTTTAGTGAAGTGAACCTTTCTGATAATAGTACAGTTTTGCTGAAATTGTTTTGCATTTCACAAAGAATCTTCTGCTGGCAGAACTTTTCCATTCGAGAGGTATATTGTGTCCTGTCTTTAACACACAGACTTGTGCTGGCAGGAGGTACAAGTAAACTAAAAAAACCATTTACAGCAGCCTTTAAGAATTACAAAACCAGTGAGATTTGTTGCAAGAACATTGCAGCGTACCTCAGTGCGTCAGGAGGAATGGTCTCATACAGGCAAAGTATCGCTGTTCTGTAACTGAGCTAGCAGACAAACAACTACTGCAGCAAAGTTTCATGCAACCCTTCAGGTGGAAAATGAAGCTTGGTTGGTGAGAATCAGCCTGTTATTAAGGAAGATCTTAATCTTTCCCCTCAAACTGCTAATGTGAAAGTCAATAAGAACTCATTCCATAGCACTTGTCACAAGGAGTCTTATGTTTACAGAAGCAACAAGGAATTAGCATGGCTTACAGTTCTGGAAGTCTGCAGAAATCTAGCAGTAAACTGACTTCTGTTCTTTTTAATCCTGTTCAAGCAGATCCCAAATCCTGCAGTTCTTGTAAGCTACAGTTACTTTTTTGCTGTGGAGGTGGATAGAGCGCCTGCCTCCAACTGCAATGGTCGAATGGTGAAGCTCCACAATGCAGGACTGTGTTCTGTGGACTGACAGAACCTCTTCCAGGACATACAAAATCTTCCAAAAATAAACTAGCTCTAGCTCCATGCAGGGGCAGAAAGGTTGATGACGTAGTGTAGATCATCCTATATTTATTAACCATCTTAAATGTAAAAGGATGCAACTCTTTACAAATGGAAGCGTTCCAAATAATAGCACCAGAAGAGATCAACGAACATACCCCAGACACAGTCAGGACAGCTGACTGGGGTTAGAAAATGCAGCCAGGCTGAACAGTGTAGCCAGGAGATTTCCATCCCTCAGACCTCTCCTGACTGTTCCATAGGGGCCAGGGGAGGCAGCACCAGATGCTGTCCAGATCCAGTCACTTGTATAAAGGAAAGGACTTTCTTAGATCCCGATTTCTTTCCTGTGCCAGAGGAAATTCAGTCCCGAATCTCCACTTGAGGATGAATCACCGTAACTGCAGAAGGGTGCTGATCTTTTCACCTTACAGTTCATTCAGTGAAGACTGCCCTCCCTCTGTTAAGGGTGGCATAGAACATCCTTGTTATTGTTCCATCCAAATCATGTATTTGTAGTCGGTTGCTTTTTGCTTTGCTTTTTCTCTGCGTGGAGATTTCTGAGTGTACCAAGCAGACTGAACTCTTCACAAGGAAACTGCCAAACCCTCGTGCAGTATGTTCTTTAATGACTAGATAAGTAACACTTAGATCCATAATCTCCTCCTGCTGGTTATTCTCTGGCAGCAGTGTATAAAATGAATACTACTATAAGCTCCTGGAGGGTTGGCAGTGTCTCCATCGACTGGCTCTGGGCCTGATGCTCCAACTCGTTGTCATTACGGGCAGCTGGAGTAACCACAGACAGCGCTGAATGAGAGGGAGCACTGTCATCCCAAAAGCGCTTCCCAACGGTGGAGTAACTCTTCAGTACTTACTTGTGAGAGACACTAGAAGATCTGGATATTGCCATACAATACCTGAAGGGCAGTAATTATCAAGGAAGGAATGGATTGCCACAGGCAGCATATTTTTTCTGAGATTAAAAGCATTTTGTATAGTAGGCGAACAGATGGGATGGGATGAAATGATGGGCCTAGAGTGAGCAGTGAAGGTTTTACAGGTATTGCGTCTACATGAAACAGAGTTGAGCTTTGCAATAAAGGTATTTTACCCACCTCTGTGAAACAGGCAGTGCTCAGGAGAATACAGCAGCTGTGCGAGATTACGAAGAAAGGTTACATTGTGTTTTAGTTCAGAAATCAATAAATAATATTGACTAAAGTATTAAGGAGGGTATTTATAGAATATATAGAGTATTTTTGTGCTATCCAACTGAGATTTGGCACTGCATTAATTACGTATAGGACTCAAAAGAAAGAACTAGCCTTGACTCATTCTGGGGCATGAGTCAAATAATCAAATGTGGCTGTGGAGTTTTCTGAACACACAGTAATTCCTCAACTTCCATATTCATGTTATTAAATAACAGTTGTAGAAATGCGGGTTGAAAGGGAACTCTTGAATTACTTTTTACACAGATATTCCAATGTCCTGTCAATAAATTTTATGCATATTTCTTAGTTATGTAGAGAATGCAAGTTAGTATTCATAAGACCAGCCTTCATTTTTCATAGAAATGGAAGACTGTCCTAAGGAGAATCAACCTGGACTGTTATAGAAATCCTCATCAATAATGCATCTGCAGACACTCTTTATTTCAAGGAAAGAACACAATGTACTTTTGGCTCAACCTAAAACTTGTTATACATCACAGGAGTGTCAAAACTTTGGTTATAATTACAGGAGTTAATTAGGACATAGTCATTAGAGGAGGTACAGAACTCCTCAGAAAGTGACAGTGTGAATTCCTTTTTCAGGATTCTGCGTGTGGGTTCAGGAGCTGTCAGGGTCATTAGATGCAGCCAGTAAATTAGCACACCCCCATGGAAATCAAGGTATTAGTCTAGCTCCAACATAAGTAACTAACAGCTTTGGAAATCAAAGGGATTGATCTCCCTCTTGTTGGCAGTCAACCAAAGTCAATGGAGCTGTTCCAATTAATACTGGTTGGCCCAACCAACGAACATATGTAGCGTGTATGCATAGACATTGTAGGTACCATCTTCTTAGTGCCTTATCAAACTTTCTGAACTGTGAGATGGCAACAGAAAGGTAGATATCTGTGGAGAGTTACCAAAACATCCTACCATAATAACCATTGTATTTTAGGTCAGGGACTGTCTTTTCACTACAGAACCTAGAATGATGTCTTATAATACCTCTTGTATTTGCAGGAACTTCCAAACTAAGATCCAGCACTTACTTAGTGAAGATAGTGGGCACCATATGACCAGTAAGGCCTGATCATTTCTAGCACCAGCGAGAATTTTTTAGACAGATGTCCTAAAGCCACAGAAGTAAGTCCCATCAATAAGAAACATTGGCTTTAAATAAGGGATGCATACATATTACCTCAAAGGTTGGTAGATTTTATTAGTTTTGTCAGTTATAATTGCTAGAAGTATGAAGAAGTGACTTTGCACCTGAGTGCTTCACCTGTATGTAAAATTCTTGGTGAAGCCAGTTGATCTACTAGAATACACGTTTACATCAGTGTAGAATATTGCAGTTAATAACTGCATTTTTTAGATAGAGCTTGGATTCCTTTTGATGCATAAGTTGGTATATTGCCTTTGAAAGGAGTACACAAGTTTACAGCAACAAGATTTGGCTCACCTTCTCTGCCCTAAGTGAGTTATCTAGAAAGAGGGCAGAAATCAGAATAAGCACTCATGAACCAGCCTATATCCACATGTCTGAACTGTCAGGTTCAGTATTCAGGTGCAGTTCTGTTAAAGAGCTGATTAACTTTAGAAACATGGGCAAGTATGTGAAACGCTAATAACACACCATGCTTGATGCGACCAGTCAAAACGCTAACAAAACAGTGAAACATCAAGCGTCCCTGGAATCCAGTTTTGCAATTAATAAGCTGTTTCTGTTCATTACACACATCCTAGAGAGTTTTTTATTTTTGTGGCAAAAGCACTGCTGACATCAGAAAAGGCAGATCAACCTCCTGAAGCCAATTTCTCTCCTTCCTCCCACCAACAGTTCTGTTGCTAAAGAATAAAGAGTAGAAGGTCAAATAGCTGTAGGTGTCCAAATAAATTCCCCAAAGCCTTTTCTTACTGCACCATTAAAATGGGGTGGCCATTAGCATTTATGAAAAAAGTGGATCTGCACCCTTTACTGGGAAAAGCTATGGTCTCATTCAAAAAATAAAAGATGAAAAAGTCCAAGACTATTATTTAATGATAGAATTCATTCAGTCTTGTGGTGTAGCCTTTCAACAGCAGAGGAAACTCTCTTTATCAGGCATCAGGAATATACTGTCCCCGGGGACTCTGAGATAAGAAAGTGCATTCTCAGCTTTGCATTCAGCCTTGGTGTGATTTGAAGGGTGATAACATTTCTCCAGGTTGCTGTGAGAATCATTCATTTATTATTTAGCCGTATCTCCAAGCCCTCTTGATCAAGGGTCCTTTTCCTCTCTGTCAGGCAGCTGTTGTGTTATAAATTCCTGATTTCTTTACATCTCTGCCTTCAGTACTGTTATCTCTAACTTTGACTATACCAGTGTTGAAACACGGGCTCCTTATTTTACCTTTGTAAGAAGAGACAGGGTGAAAAACAATTATGTGATGGGTATTTAATGTGTTTCTGGGAGCTATGTGTTGCTCATTTAAAGTTTGGGCTTACCCTTTACTAGAATGTAAAAAAGCTAAAAAGCAAAACAAGGGGGATGCTGCCATTTTTCAACACTTGCTGTAAAACACTCTACTTCACGCTTTTTCCTGCCTTTACAGTACAGTGGTTAATGATGTTTGAAATTGCTAATTGCTCTCAGTTTCATCCCCCCAAATCTCACTTGAAGCTACTCCTATGATTTGAGAAAAATGAAGCAGTTTACTAGTGTTGAGGTGAGAGTGGCATGAATCATGGAATTGTCACTTCAAAAGCTTTTTGTGACATTTTAAACATGTTTACAAACAGACACAATATCAATATAATTCCAACATATTTTAATAGAAAAAATGGATTCATCCTGATGGTAAGTTTCATTCCTGCTTTACAGTACAGTGGTTAATGATGTTTGAAATTTGTTATTTGTCTCATCAGTTTCATCCCCCCAAATCTCACTTGAAGCTACTCCTATGATTTGAGAAAAATGAAGCAGTTTACTAGTGTTGAGGTGAGAGTGGCATGAATCATGGAATTGTCACTTCAAAAGCTTTTTGTGACATTTTAAACATGTTTACAAACAGACACAATATCAATATAATTCCAACATATTTTAATAGAAAAAATGGATTCATCCTGATGGTAAGTTTCATTCCTGC
>NW_009647828.1:1798042-1829291 GCF_000708025.1 Charadrius vociferus
AGCTAAATTCAGATTTTTTTTCTTGAAGTTTCTTTCTTGGGCCACCCCCTGACATCTACAAGGGTATCGTAGCCTTCATAACCCTCCAAGAACCACCCAGCTACAGAAAAGGAGTGGGACAGCTTGCAGGAGCTGCAGATTGAGGTAATTATACACTTGACTACTCAGTCTTGGCAGATGATGTTGTGTTGTCCTTGTGAGATGGACTGAAGTTCACAGTTATGTGCATTTGGAGGTAGAGAACAAAATACCTACATCAATGTTTCAAACAAAATACTTTTCACACCCTGCAAACCATTAAGGTATTTATGTGTAGTGTTGCTAAGGTTTAATTTCAGAAGGAAGAACTTCAAGGAGCATTGATCATTTTCCCATGTTCAAGGAAAATCGAAGAATCACAGAATGGTTGAGTTTGAAACGTCTGGAGGCCATCTGGTCAAACCATCTGTTCAAGGAAGGCCACATACAACCAGTTGCCCAGGACCATGTCTAGTTGTTTTTTTAGTACCTCTAAGGAGGGAGACTCCATAACCTCCATGGGCAACTTGTGCCAGTGCTCGGTCATCCTCACAGTAAAAGTGTTTCCTTATGTTCAGACAGAACCTCCTGCATTTCAGTTTGTGCATTAATTAAAAATTAACGTTTTAAGAAATTTGTGTTTACAACTATTTTCTTTAACAGAAGTTTGCTCTGTGGTGTAAGCAGACACTTCATTTATCATGAGATCTGTAGAAGCAAAAGGACAATTTACATTTTTATGTTTCCTAATTCCATATCATTGACAGCTTATTAGAAGACAATATTTATTTATAATGGCTAGTTTTTACATTTGTGTACAGTTCAATGTACAGCTGTCATTACCCATAGTAGAGGATCTTTAGGTCAAACAGGGCTCTCAAACACTCATTGTTTAAGAATATGCTGGTAAGAACAATTGAACAACCCCATTTAGAAGATAATGAAATATATGTCTTGGCATACGCTCACTCTCATTATAAGGTCTATCTACTACATAATCTGAACATGCCGTACGAGGATTTATCTTTAAGCCAGTTGATGCATAGCCATTTCACTGAAGCAGCATGGAGTGCATCCTAAAAAGTGACTTTTCCCCCAGTTTGCACCAAGATCAATCATTTCTGTACTTCTTCCCCTCCATCACCCATTTTTCACATCACCACATCAGCCCTTTTCTCAACAATCCTGTGCATGTAATGACAATTGTTTCCAGTGGCATTAAGGTCTTCTCCGAGTCATTGGTTTCCAAGTAAGAACCACCATGCTGAAGCTATAGTCCACATTTTACCCTCTGAGAAACCTCTGGTACACTGGAAGACTGCCTTAGAGAACAATGACCTGGTGAAAAATGTGATAGATATGCAACAGCCAAATGGCAATGGAAAAATGTTAATGACACATATTTCCTGTCCACACTTAAACATAGTTCCACCACAAGATGGTCTATTTCATTAAAAACATACTAAAAAAGTTCTCAAAACCACATTATTCTAAAAAGATTGAGAAGCATGTGTAAGAATCATATTTCCTGTTTGTTGCTATAAGTGTATTGAACTATGTAGTTTCCCTCCAGCCTTGGATCAGAGGCCACCAGCTAGGATGTCTAATTGCACAAACTTTTTTGGTCATAGTTCACAAACCAACCCTACTGGAGAGATCCCAAATGCCCTCAGAAAAATCTACTTCCAGTTTCCTATCATTTTATTTAAAGCATCCTGCCTGTGAATGAGTTGTCAGTTTAAAATAAGCTCATGCAATGACCCAAAGTCATGAGCACCCCTTGGCTGGTAATTGGCCTCAAATCAACTTGTTTTATGCCTTGGTCATTTGTTGGTGGCTCAGTTAATTGCAGATTCCCCTCTTGCTAGGCAAAGGCAGGAAAAATTGAGAGAGAATATTGAATTGTCATGAGATGTCTAGACCATTCGTTCTTAGTGAAAGCAGTTTATATTGCCAACTTCTATAACATGATAGTTTACCTGCAGAGAGAATATTGCTCCCCTTTGGTGTCTGTATTCCCTCTTTCCTTCCCGAATCCTTGCCTCACTCCCTCCCTTGCCACAATGAACATCATTGTGATCATGAGCCATGCCACTCTACGGGGCTTGTACTCAGTAGCTGAAGTCATTGGATAGCATGAAGAAGAATTTTGCTTCTTGATTACACTATTGTTAGAGGTAGATGGGAAAAGAAATTGGAAAAAACGCTTGCTTTTAAAGTTAAATCCTCAAGCACTGGTAAGAAATGAGCAGATTAAGGCTCTTTATATGCCTGTAATGCATGGAATCACATAAATATTAGTTGGAAGAAGCTTCTGGAGATCTCTAGTCCCAGGCAAAGTTTCTCAAGGGGCAGAAATGCACACTGGTAGTGGCAGGAGGTTGCTGGTGTTTTGTGTGCTGCTACGTTAAGACTATTTACAGAAAAATTGAATCGAGATAGTGAAGGCTTTCTTTGCCAAGACAAGAAACAAGATCTGTGCTCAGTGAGATAGGTGCATGCCCATTATAGAGAACTGCAGGAAACCAAAAGTCTAGAGCATGTTACTGTCCCCGAGAGTCAGATTTTCACCCCATCTTTTTTCATTCTGCAGAAGTAGTGATACCTAGCACAAAATATACATAGCAGCCAGTTCCCTCCTGCTTTGCAGTTTTCTTGGGGATTCATATGCCAGCTCACTGACTGTTTTGGTCTCACTACAAGCAGTGTGCCATGCCATTTATACCATGCAGACAGAGCTTGGACTCTAAGCCCTGCAGGTGTGTGAAGGCAAGGCCATTACCCAGGGCTGAAGTATTTTATAAGTGAGAAGACAATGAAGGAAGAGCTCTATAGGGTGCTCATAGCCCATCACAAAGCAGGAAGGGCATGAAGACTGTACAAAGTCTTTTCTGCACTAGGGTGGACTGTACTTAATTTCAGATCACTCCAAGTCACCCAAAGCAAATACATTGGAGATCTGAGTTACTTCAGCACTAACTGCTTCACAGTACCGATCTAGTCCCTCCTTCCATGTAGGCAGATCACAACTGTCCAAAAAAGATAGAGTTCCTGAGGATCTCTGTAATACAGGGTCGTTGGAATAAGCTTCAGAATGAGCAAAAAAATGTGACTTTCAGAACTAATCTTGGCATAAATGACCCACTACTCTTTCAGTAGCCTGTATGCCAAAACCAAAGCTGCCTAATTTCATCTTTCCAAGCCACCAGTCTGCCATACCTTGAAATGCCTTGCCAAGACCGCCCTGATTTTTTTGTTTGTAATTTAATTAGGAACCTGTCTGGGAAAGTTGTAAAGGATTGTACCTCATAGCTGGATGTAATCCAGCTGTTAGATAGTAAATGAATAGCTCTGGGGCTCCTTTTTGATTCTGTAATTCTCCAGCACTGAACTAGAAAACCTCCAATCCCACTGCTGATTCCAAGGTCCAAACTGATGCTAAACAAGGCTGCAAAATTTTTACAAAGTCAGAATGGAGATTGGAATGTTGCAGTTCCTGGTTTTCAACATGAAAATCAAGAGTGCAAAGTGTACAACTCTTCCAAGAAAACAGATCTTAGTATATAAACTCCCCCAAATCAATTGCATTTTCTTGTCTTACCCAGTCTTGCCTATAAAAAGCATTGTATTGAGTCTACATATTATATTTTTTTTAATCTTATAGACACAAAAGATATAAAGAATGCATTTCATATCTCTTACCATGCTGCTTGACATACTATCATTGCATCTTCAGGCATTAATAATACAAGTATCTTTGTGAAATGCTCTCTTTGTCTTTTTCCTACCAGTCAAATCTTCCTGCACACTTACATGCCCTTTGATGTACTCCCAAAGTAGGATAGTGCCTTGCAAATGAAGGTGAGATTCTCTCCACATTATCTACATTCACAGCTAGTGCAGCAGTGAGAAGGACATATAAGTGTGACATACCTCTGATTAATTTGAACTTTTGGTAACACAGCCTTGAAAATGAAAGATAAATTCCACAGAGCATGATCCAATGAATTGACAGCAAGAACTAACTTGGCATATAGGAAAGCTTTAACAATTATGAGCATCATATTCTTCCTAAAGTTATATAGAATTACTTCAGATTCCCTCTATCTATTTTAAGATGTTTACTTCAAACTTATACTCACACACTTGGGATTGTAACCTGGCCAATGTTTTCATATACTGCTTCCTCAAATATCTTTCCATTTTCTTACAGCCCTTCTGAGAAATGTTCTGCAAGTTTATCTCCATTCTTTCTGGGCACAAATTAAATGTTGATAAAAATAAAAGCTGTGTCTACACAGCAGCTCTCATTCTTCTATTTGACTAATGCTGAAGGTCACTCATAATATCTTGAACAGCAAAGTGCTCGTTTTTAGAAACAGTCAGAGTAAAACTCCTTTTCTCTCAGAAACCAAGTGTGAATGGAATATAATTGAGTAGGGTGATTTTATTATTAGTGGTAAACTTACACCTTTGGAAAAACACTCAGAAGAAAGTTATTTTCCTTTAGCATAGGGAAAAGGTGACACCTCCCATGGAGAATAACTGCAAGTCTCCCAGTAAGGTGTCCTTACTTTGCTTGTTCTGTGAACATCAGATCTATGAAAACTAGTTTTATACGCATGAAGGGAAGTTACAGTAGGGGCAGAGAAACTAGGTCTAGAGAAATTTCTACTCCTGGTCTCAGCCAAACTTTGACCTGGATTAATTGCTGAATTGCTGTGCATTGACATTGAAACTTGTTAAAATGCTGAGCAAAAACTTCTTTCAAAAAACTTATGTACTTGAGCTACATAAATGGTCCCTCCTCAACCATCACAAACCCACAATGATACTGAGCAAGCAGTATGCTGGAAACAAATCGTACTTTTACTTCCCTGTCAGCATGAAGGAATAGGTCCTGTTTGCTACAGCTGTGAGCAATGAGAGCATCTCACTGGCATCCTTTTGCCTTTCACCATGCATTAGAGACCGTTAATCTATGAACACCACACCTAAGGCCACAAATGGGTTACTTTTTCTACCAGGTCTATATGCATCTACTTAGACATGCTCTGAGGAATAAAGAACTGCTTTTTTTGCATGTCTAAAACCAAACACTAGTGGCAAACACATTGGAAAATATATTAAATGTCATACAAGCATTTCCGTACTAAAACTGTAAAATACTAGGTATAATTTTGACGTACTCATCTGAAAAAGGTTGTGTAAAAACCTAATTGAGGAGGGTAACCTAGAACTGAAGAAACTTTCCAATAAGAGATTTTTTCGCTGTAACTGATCTGAATAAAAGGAAGCAAAGCAAAAGTGAAGGGCTGGCCTAGTCAGATTACACACTTTCCTGGACTGTCCTTTTACTCTTGAATCATAAAACCACAACAAAATGAGAAGTAAAGTAGCAGCAATTTTCCAATGAGTAAGAGGAAATACATTTCTCACTGCAATGCCATAGGCAGTAATAAGTTCCTCAGCATGCTAACTATTTTTTGTTATATGCACCTGCTCTTGGAATAAGTCATGTTATTGGGTGTCAACTTCTCCATTCATATGTCTCTACTGGGCTGGAAGAAGCACAGAGGAGCAGGCTGGAGTAGGAAATCAGTTAAGGGAGATGATTTGATTTCAGACTACTTTACTAAATTAATCTCAGCCGTTTTCTATTTAAACATAGGCCTAGAATAAACACTGTTTTTATTTTTACCACAGGACATTCAAATATAGTATTTGTGGCAGATACATTGGAAACATTCCACACCACATCTAAGTGGTTGAACTCATTTAAGTGATGCAACTAGCCTCTAGTCAGAAAAAACTAAATCCATCACATGCAGTGACAGAAGTGAAACTGAATAGGGAAAGTATTCTTTTTCTTCTCAAGATGTATGAATTAGTGAAGTCATGTTAACCTGTCAGTACTAAAGAATGTTCACCATTTGAGGTGATAGTGTGGTAGACATGTCATCTGGCTTTATTGGATGAGTACAAGAATCCTTACAGGAAAAGCAAGCTAGCCTGTTTTCAAGCAAATAGATTTCTAAGATAGTTGCCTGCAGAGACTGGTTCTGTTGCTTAAGAGATTTTGGCCAGATGGGAGCATCAACTGTGAGAACTGGCCTTGGAAAAGCTGTTGAAAGAAGCCACGTGAGAAAGCTCACACTTGAGCATGCAAGAGCATAGTGGTATGGAAGGGATTGATGGTAGGGGACAGCGGAGCACAAGGTCAGGGAATGGACACCCTGTGCCAGTCGAATATGGCTCCAATTCCACACAAGTCCCTTATTTAGCATTTCCTGTTGGTTAGCTCAATGCCTTCACAAATGCCTAGCTAATAGAAAACATCAGACTTGGGGATTTCAGGCCATGTGAAAACTGATGTATGTGATAAGACAGCAGTTTTCTCCTTTGCATTAGTTCTGTCCTAAGTGGTTCAGCTGCTTTCACTGGCCAAGGAACCAGAAGGTATAGCAAAGTGAAGTGTGAAGGATGAGAAGAACAGGGTTGAACATGCATTTGAGGATAGGGTGAAAAGCTGCCAGCTGCATCTGTAGGTGCTACAGAGTTACCTTCAGCACCTAAACAGCAGGTATTAGAATGGGGGCAAGGTGTTTTGGTGATAGCAGTACAATACCTCGTTGTTGCTCAAGAAACAAGAAGGAACTAACTCAGACCTGAATACTACTAGAAGATTGGCATAGGAGAGAGGTAGGCTTATGGGGAACAGAAGGCAAGAAGTATGATGTGACGCATCAAGCAGCATTAACTCCAGATCCTCACCTTACAGTTCCAACACTACTTTTGAGCCCTGGCTCTTGACCAGCTCCTAGGTTTTCATTGTAAAGGGACCAGCTATAAACTGTGGCTCAAGTAGAACATATGCGAGTGTGAAGTTGTCCTCTGTGTTCTTGCCTTGTGTTGTGTTTATTTTGTGTGAAATGCAGAAACTTGATCTTTCATTAAGGACTTTCTAGTCTGCTACACAGTACTGGGGCGTATTTTCATAGCTGAAGGTGTTTATGAGCTACAGTCTGGGCTGCAGCCTTGTCACCAGCAGCCAAACCTCTCAAACAGCTTGCTTTCTACTTCCCCCTCTCTCTACGTATTTTTCCTCATTGTAGACCCAGAGAAATTTTCCTGGTTTACTACAAGTCATAATGTGGCCCATAGTTTGCCAGAATTTCTTTTGAGATCTCTTGAAGTGAGGCTGTAGTATTATCTGTGCCTTTGGCTATGGAAAGTGTCTCTATTGAGCTTCATTCGCCTTTCTACAGGAGAACACATGTTTACACTGTTATTTGGTTAATTCCTCCACAGCCCCACGTTGTAGTCCTCCTTGTGGGTCACATACTGCTGGCTGGGCATGCAACAGTCTGCATGCACTTTTTAATTCCTATGGCCAAGTCAGTTTATTCTCATTAGTGACAGCTAGTGGTATAGACAAGGCTGAATTAGGATGCCTTCTGTTCCTTAAAATGGTAGCTGTGAACAGGGGGTCCCTTTGTGGTCAGTTTCTATTAATTTTTTGCTACCACTATAAAATTCACTTAACCCATCCCAGAGGATGGGACACATCCTCTCCTGCCAGACTATTACAGTCAGGCTGATTCAAGACTCAAAATTCTGCCATACCCATTCTCATCAAAAACTGCTCTGCTTGTTACGCAGACTCTTTTTATAATCCCCTCTGGCACGATTTGCCATTAACTCATCTTTCTGGTGTGGTGTTCCAAATTTTGCCAGTTGGTTGAGTAAAGGGAAGGAAATTCTTTAAATAGGGGAACTATCCTTGGAGCAGCTACCAGTGAGCACTCAGTCCCAGAGGGTCAAGAAGGGCTCGGATGACTTTTGGTAAACCAAATTTCCTGCACATTCCAGCTGTCAAGGCAGCCATTGGCCCCTTAAACCAGCTCTCAACTGAACATTTTTAATTATTCCCCTGAGCCCTTTTCAACAGCAGTTAACTTGTCCCAGGAAGGCTCAGTTACACTTTTTGCAAAGGAAATTATTAACGGGCTTGTTAGTTGTTTGTTATTGCATGTGTGGGAACAGTTTAAAAAGACAGCATGGGGTGCTTTTCCTTTGGGAGCCACTGGAAAAAGAAAAGTTTAGAAAATACATTTGTAAAATAAGTCTTTTGGATCCCTGAACAGCAGACATTTGGGTTACTGCAGGATATTTTTGTTAGTTCATATAATAGAATAAACACACTGCTCACAACACCTCTTATCCATCTGCTCTGAGGCGAGTGTAACATGAGTATTGCTGTTTCCTTTCAGGATAGCTTACACAAACCCCGACACAGCAGCATGTAGCTCAAAGACAAGTCACATACCTCACCAGGCCACTCGTGTGGGGAGGCAGGTCATGATTTTCTCAAAGCCTGGGATGATTTCTGCCCTCAGCCTTATGCACCCGAGCTGTCTCCAAAGCAGGGACCCTTTGTCTGCAGGTTACACCTGGCATCCAGCAGTGTCAGGACCCACCAAGAAATGTCCCGCGATTAGCAAGCTTCTACTGGATCTCACCTCATGATGAAGCTGACCAGATGAGACAAGGTACTAGGGCAATGGGCATCCCAGTTTATGTGCCTTGAAGTTGTTACAAGAAGCAGAGAGAGACTAAAGTTTCCCTCTAAAAGCATATGCAAGTCACTTAAGAGCTGCTTGACCACACACTTCTGACCAATGTATAATTTGACACAGGAGCAGCCTCAGGGTCACTGTCCCAAAAGCATAGGAAGGGTCTATTTGTACGTGATTGCTCATATGCTCAGATGTCCAAGTACTTGCTGGAATGTCTTGCTGAAGGGACTATAAGCCCGTGGGCACCAATTATTTTTTTTAAGATAGTTGACTTGAAGTTGTCTTAGCTATGGTCACACTATATGGGCTCTTGATGTCTCTTCCAGCACTTTATTTCTATGATTTTGTGCAGTAGAGACAAATAATGAGCCACTATGTGCTTGGAAAAGTTTTTTTTTTCCCCCACTGAAGTAGGCGACAGTTATAAATATCCTCCAGACAGACTCCACCACAACAGCAATGGCAACTACATGTTGACAGTGGAAGATATCTCAGTAAGAGGAGATGAGTCAGGTTGCTTCTGTAAAAACAAATTTACCTATAAGCTCAATTTCAACACCCACTGACTTATCTTATGGGGGAAAACTCAACTTCATTCCCACTGAAAAAAATTACTTTTATGTTGCCAGTGCTACAGCATCATAACTTGAAAGCTATCACCATTATTCCAACAACTGATTGATTTCCTCCTAACTGTGCAAGTGGTGCCTCTGCATTCATTTTGGGAGCCAATTACACAAAAAAAAAATATAGTAACAGTTCTAAGAGAAGCCCAGATTACTGTTTTTAAACTGTTTTTCTATTTTCTTCTTCCTTTTATCTAATCCAAAGGAGACATGAGTGCAGAGTTCAAATTCACAGTAGGAAGGAGACTAGACCAATGTCAATAAATGAACTGAAGAATACTTATTTATTTGTATCAATTTTTGTGTTGAGCAGGATGTGTTGCCTTTATTTAAGTTTTCTGAATGCTGACAAAATGACTTACAGTGCAGCTCTCAGCCTTGAAAAAAGAGTGTGTGGACACCTCCTTCATGCTCCACCTCCCAGTTTTCTAATACTGGTTATTCTATAGCCTATTGTAATCACATTTGGAAAGGCATAAACTACAGAGGAATAATTCAATGACATGCTCATTTGCCCATGATATATAATCCTAGCAGACGGACATTGGCTCAGTCCAGACTCTAGGCCCAGGAGTTTGATGTTAATACAAGCAGATCAGTCACATCTACCCGATTAAGTCTATGTGGAATTTTGCATCATGTATCATAATGAACAGAGTAAAATGTGAAAGCTGTTGGAAAAAACAGCACTTTTCTAAAACAACACTGAAGAACAGAAAAAAAAGGGTGTCTTTTTTTTGCTTACTATAATATTAGATATTTTATTCTGGATTGTTAACATTTCTGTGTGTCCCATGCAAAAGAACTTTTATTAATGGAAATCAAAACCCACAGCAAGGAAGAAGCATTTTCCGTCCTATTTCTGACTGTTCCCAACTGAGGAACATGTCAGACAAAATATAGCTTTGCAATTACACAAGCCTTTAAAAGATGCTGGCAGATGTTTTGAGAGTTTGGCATTCAGTATCAATAAGAAAACAAATCCATGACAATTTCCCATCGAGTCAGAACAATACAAGAATGGGACAGAATATTTTTAGCATACTTATATTCCATACCACACACCTAAGGCTACTGCTAAATTTTTTCCTCTTTTTCTTTGCTGAGTTTTTCAGTAGTATATTGAGCAATTTATAATCAGATACAGTTAGAATTCATCGACAGCTTTCTCCTGTGAAATTACAAACAAGACTCAGGCCTCTAGTAACAGCATTTTTTCCTGCATTACCCAGGAGTATAAAGTAAAACACATGAGCCCTTAAGGGCCCTACCCTCAAGCATATTGGGGAAATCCGAGGCTGTCCAGTGTAGCATCTCCTTAGCTTGTAGCAAGCCAACATCTCCTGAAACTACTGGTGCTATCACAAGTTCTTGTCAAGATTAAAATAACAGCACTGTGTCTGGAAAATGGATGAAGCTGACAGAGAGGAAGAGCTTGCTCTCCAGTGATGAATTCCTACAACAAATAAGCTCTTTCCCCATTAGGATCATTGTCAGAGCAATTTTTGGGTTCATAGTGGAATCACCCATGAGTGTGATCTGTTTTCCTGTGTATAATTTTATACTTCTGTAGTCATATACATCTGGGTATATAAGGTTCACCTAAGGTTTCCTCTTTGCTCTTGAGGATGTACCTCAGATCAGCCTTTGCATTTTCCCCTTCTTATCTTGAAGAGTTCCAGTTTTCCAGACAGTTTCTTATATTTTTAACATGCACTTTGTTTCTTATTTGTCTGTGAAGGGTTTGGCGGTGGCAGCAACAAAAGGCTAGATTTTGGGCCAATAAGTTTGTGGTACACTAATAATATTTTGAGGAGCAGAATATATCTCCAGTAATGAATATGAATAGCTTTGACACACTCCAGAGGTTGTTATTGATGTCTTTCTCAAGGCAGAACATTACTAGAAGTTTAATTTAGAGAAACTGCAACTTGAATTTAGAGAGTCAACATTAAGCTGAAAAACATGGGGATTACAAAGAAGTGGCTGATTTCACTAAGCTGGAAGAGAAGATTGTAACATGTTGCCTTGAGTAAGTGTATGGTTCATTAGTAGAACCCCCCCATCTTTCTCACAAGCCTGCAAGTAGGTCACTAATATATGGCAATGCAGCTAGAAGAACTGAAGAGGAAAAAAACCTGAATTTATTATGTGTTTATTGGAAGGCCAGCATGGTGGTTCTGATATCCCAGTCTTTTGGGCAAATATCTAACAGGAATCAATGAATATGGGTCACCTCTTCCCATCAAGGTGATTTTATCCCTGCAACTGTGGTGAAATAAAAGATTTAGTTAGTCCCCTCAAAAAGTTTCCCATAATTTTATGAAAAAAAAAATAATCTGTGATCACATATTCGGGAATAGTCCAGATACTAGTTCTGTTTTTAAAAAAAAATAAATGGGTGAAACGATAACGTATCTTGCCTGTGTAAGTTCAAGGATAAGGATGTTCTGTACTTCTAAGGTTTTTACCTCACACTTGTCCCCGTGTTTTTAACCTGGTCACATTCAGCCTTCCAATAGGTCACATGCTATGAACACGATCAGCTATTATTTTTTTTCAGTATTTTTCACATTACCTAATACTATTCATTGCCTTTCTCATCTCTGATGTGTGACCTGGCCAGTGCTCCCACCCTGAGGACAATTCTTTAGGGACATCACATCCCTGGTCTGACCCCTGTTATAAATGGGATAGTGATCCACAAACTCTAATAATTCACAAGAAAGGAAAATAAAAGCATTCAACTCCTCTCAGATGTAACACACGATTTTCATGCCGACACATTCATTTGGTATCAGAAGAATTGGCCTATTTTGCTTAACACCAATATCTGTTCCTATTTACAGCAATGTTCAATTACATTAAGAATTCAATATACTTGAACATAGACCTGAGTTTATTCAGTGTAAATATATGTCTTTTGAGCAATGAAGCTATCAATGAATGAGTTAGCACCGGCTAAAGCTTTAGCTTTTATACAATCAGTTATTTACTTGAGCATACCTACTGATGCCTGTCATTTGAAAGTTTAGCCCAGTGAGCAACTTAATTTTTTAAACACTGCTGCTGATCAACACAAAAGCATCACTCAAACCCCTTGTTTTGAATACACCTTATTTCTGTATGCTTACATCAGCGTTTTAATTTTTCACACCTTTCTCATAAAGGGAGGCTAAATAGCAGAAGAATGTCTAGTTTATGTGGACTTCTGCTTTGAGTATTACTAGAATTAAAAATAACCATTTTCCTCTAAATAAAAATTTTATTATTTCCTAGTAAAAAGCCTATTCTAGTGTTGTTAAGAAATACGCATGAAAACGTCCTCTGATTCTGAGTGTCGATGTGTTGCTACCTTGCACTGTGACAGTTGACACAGAACGTACTGTGATCTTGAGCTAGAGTTTGTTATTTTTTTCCTGCAATTATCCCAACCTTTTCTTTTCCTTGATGAACAATGTGGATTTATCACCATAATCAGTCTACTTCACTTACAGTCCTGTTTCAAAGTTCTTCATATGGAGCTGAATGCCGTTATTTCCTGGTGATGTCAGGGGTGAATAAGAAGGCTTCTATAAAATGTGCTGCTGACTAGCCTGAACTTCTAACTAAAATTTTCTTGCTCATCACCTCTTTAATGAAGCCTTGCTGCTGCTTTCGGAGGACAATCTAATTGAGCTAACCTTTGCTCACTTTGCCTTTTCTTTTACTCTTTTTTCCCCCTGTTGTTAGTTTGTTTTGGGGAGGATGGTTAGGCAGGATTATTTTTAGTTTTTAGAAGAAGCAGAAAGAACAATGACTTTGTGGGAACCTTTGCCGTTGCAATCTCTTTGCTCGTGGCTACCTGTAGGTTGCGTGTTCAGGAGATGAGGTTGCAGTGGTGGAATCACATTTTGTTTGGGCAGTTAGCACTGGTCACAAAACTTTTGAGTGTGGAAGGAGGCAGTGAAAGCCATCGATTGTGAAATGGTTTCCACACTTTAACAGTGTTGCGTCATCTATGTTTGAATGCGCTTATTGCCTAGGAATCCTAATGACCTACTCAAGAAACTAACAAGTGGGACAAGAAAAAATATGCATGTGGCAAAGTCATTATCAACATCTTCGAGGCCATTCTCTAATGTTCCTTCAAATAACATATGAGGAAGGCTTTAAGCACATCCAGGACTTTGTTTTTTGTGGGTCACCAAACTACATGGGAGCCAATAGTTGTGTGTGCACTAGGGTCCAGTGTGGACTTCTGCATTTTATAAATAAGGTTTTAGATTCTTAGAAGCCCCTACAGGTATAAAGGAAGGGGGACACTCCAAATGTTTTAACTTTGAAAATGCAGTGGCTCCACTGGAGGGTGTTGTTTAGAGGAACCTCATGGCTGCTGTAGCTTAGGGAGAATTTTTGGTGAGCTCTCTCCTCATCATTGAGCATCTGAATGTCTTTCTATTTTATTGGTGGCATGGGAAGGCACACAAACTCTTGAAAGGTGCTTCTGCAAGTGCAGTCTAAGGGTTGAAGAACAGGTGCATATTTCTAGCAAGGTACACTGCTGTAGAAATATGAATTAGTAAAAATACCCTCAGAGAGGTGTAGCTCTTGCAGAACCATAATGAGACCTAGTCTGAAGTAGTGAACACTGTTTGGTTTTCCCTGTAGTCAGGAGAGAATTCATATTCCAAGACAAGGCAGCCAAAGGAGTTTAGTTTGTTAAGGACAAGGGTCTGCTCCGTTATCTTTATGTGATTACATCCAAGCCGAAGTTATCTGAGCAACATAAGCTTTTTCTGTCACCAGCAAGGCCAGGAGAATACGAGGATACTTTTGGACAAAATTCATCCCACCTTAAAAAGCACTCTCTGGATTAGATTTGAATCTCTAAAATTTACATACCAAGTGAGCGCCAAAAATTCCTACCATTAATTTTAAGTACATGACGTATATCACCGCCTGTGAAATATGCAGTGACTAATCAAATATCAGGAATGAAGAAGCACAGTTGAGGGCAAAGTTGGTACAAGAGCAGATAAAATAAACTTGTTCTGAATGAGTTGGCCCAGAAATTAAAAGCTTTTGTGCCAGCTGAATGAGTGAGACTCCAAATAATTTTTTTATAAGAGCAGTTAGGGGACACACCTTAACTATTTTGACAAATCAGGACAAAATTTGCTATATTTATGAACATGGTTATGCCATGGTTTCATCACAGGAATGAATGACAGGGCTCAATAATCTGGGAGAGTTTTTTCAGCTTTATATCAAACCATTGTGTTTTCTGCCCTCTGTGAAAAGTAGGTTAGAGAAAGTGACCTTGCAACACTGACATGAGCAACTCAATGCTTAAAATAAACGGCAGGGATAAAAAAGTCTAACTGCTATGCAATAGCCTGTAAACATATGCAAAGAACTCAAAAAAACCCTGAACCAAAACAAAGCAAAAAACCACCCACCACAAAAAGCCTTTTGGAGATATTAAGTAAGATCCTTAGCTCATGCAAAAAGATTTCTTGTAGTGCACTAATTAGCATTTTTAGAATTACACTGTGACTTTACTTGATGTGTCTTTTGCCATCTAATCAAGGCACTCACACTGACATTTTGCAAAATAGCTAAAGCTTCCCATACAAGCTTATTTATCTGAAGAGCTTTCCATTTATAAACCTCATTGGAGGTAAAATTAAATTAATGAACAAGTCCATCTCATTTTCCCAAAATGCAAGAATATATTCTTGTTCCACTACTTTTAGTATTGAATATTTATTCACCAGTCCAGGCATCACCCATCACTTTTTGAGAAAACATTTACTTTTGATGCACACAGTTTCACAAGAAAAATGTTAACAGAAGAGAAATAAATGTGTTAAAACGATGCTGAGTAAAAGCAGCAAATAATCTTTCTTAGGAATCCAGAGAAGTTAATCCCATTTAAATATTTGATGAATAAGCCTTTAAGAAGGAAATAACTGTTTATATTTGTCATTATAATTGACTCGGTGGTTTAAAAGTTGGTGGCACTGAAACACTATGCGCCTGTGTGATCTCAGGGCTTTTTCTAATATGCTAATAAAGGTTAGTATTGTCCATTGTATGGTACTTGCAATCATAAATTAATGCAAAAGACGTTGTTTCTCAGAAGTGTTGTGCAGTGTCTATCAAGACCACACTGGATAAAGCCCTGAACAGCCTGGTCTAAATTCAATGTTGCTACTGCTTTGAGCAGGAGGTTGGATTGGTGACATCCCAAGGTCCCTCCCAAACTGAATCATCCTATGGTTACTGCTTCGACATCCAGATCAGTCAAATAATTTTTTCTGAAGAAGGTAAAACTGCTGTTTAACTTGATGTTTCCTCAGTCAGCTTGAAATAAAACAAAACACAAGCCCTTTTCCAAGGGAGGCTGTCCAAAGTGAAGCACGTTTATGCTAGAAGGTTAAGTGTCCTATTTATCATTACTGGAAACAAAAGTTTTGCTTGCCAGCAGTTGACTGCTCCAGTTCCACTTGCTTAACTGTATAAACAGCGGAAAAAAACCCATTAAAAAACAGTGAAAGTTTAGGCATGTTTCTCCCTATCAGGAGGTCTCACAAATAAGTATTTGTGAAAAGGACCCAACATATGAAATCTAAATCATTTTTGTGCTCACCGCTGTTAAATACATAACTATGAAGTTATGTGCCCGGGAGCGCCTCCTAACACTTCATGTACTGAACGTTACATATTATTAAAAAAGATTACCACTGCTGAGAGCTGAGCAACTTATTACTTCCTTGGATGCAGAATATAGGCACTTTTACAGGAGGGTGACGAAAAATAACTAAAACAATTTAAGCAAAACCAGAAGAAACAAGTCTGAAAATAAGAAAGGCTGAAAGGTCTCCCAGCTGGTCTAATGGAAAACATTCTTTTGTCAATTTACAGTTTTATTGATTCTCTGGCTTGTTGAAAAGATTGTATGCTTTTTGGCCACCAGTAAAAAAAATGATTATCAAGGAGGGAGGGGGTTCTTGTTGGTTTGTTGTTTTTTTGTTTTTTCTTTTGACAAAAATATTGTGGGAAAATTTGTGTGCGTGCAAAAACACATGAACAGAGCCCTGTGTAAAGAGGGCTCAAGGCCTCTTCTGACAGCAAAGTGACACATGGAGTATCTGTCAAAAGTCAGTGAAGGCTGTCACCATCATTTCTTCGTAGTTAAATCTTACAGATTTTTTCTGTATCATTTGCCCACTTCTTGCACTGTTTGCAAGTTCACTGCCAGTTCAGTGGTATAGTCACGCATGCAACGAGAATGACTTTTTTTCCCCTTAAACTATACTACTGAAGCATAATGAAAAGCTAGTGTTGAATTTCAATTTAATTCTGTTTTTAGGATTCAGGCATATATCAGATTATTTGCTTTTTAAAAATAATGCTTTTGAATACCTCTCATTCAATAAGCTTCAACAAAATACCACCCCTCTCCTCCCCGAGAGCTAACTAAAGATTTTGAAATAAGGAAAGATTGCTTGTATTTATGAATGGGTAAAAAAACATAATAAGGAGTCCTGGATGATGTCCTAATGTATTTGACCTTTGGGAGAAAATTTTCATGTACGATGGGGGTTATAGAAAAAAATAACAATAATAAGCAACATTAAGATTTGTCCAGGGAACCTTTGTCTACATAAGCATTAAGAAACTGTTTTTATGATGTTTTTGACTTTCACACAGAACAAATGTGTCCTTTAATGAATAGCTATTTATTCATAGACTATTTCGTGTACTATTTGTGTAGAGGCAATCAAACTAAGCAATGGCCCTGCAAGGATCAGAGGAAGTATGCTCAGTGGAGGCACCCACCAATGTTGGGAAAAACAGACCGCACCAAATTGGCGACTCCCACGACCACCGAAGGAGAATTAGACCATTGCCCTTCCTGTGAAACCCACCACAGAGAGTCAAGCAAAGAAAATCTTTCTCCAGAGTGAACCAACTTAACAAGTGTTATTGCCTACAGGGGTATAGGACTTATTACGGGTTGCAGGGACTTTGTGTTTGGCATGGAGAATTAGAAGTTGGAATGCAGAATTTTGGGGGATTATAGAAGTTGTCATGGGGTGTTTAGAGGAAGAGACAACCTCTCATCTCACTAACCCAGTCAGGGAGGAATCTCTGTGTCCTACCATCCACCAGATTTAGCTCACTAATGTTTTTGACCTTCACATGACTGTGAGCCCATTTAATTGATGCAAACGTGTCCATACCTCCATGAGCATTTCTAGGGAGTTCACAGTTACAGAGTGATGCAAAAATAAAACACACATACGTATAGAAACACATAGTTTTCTACACCTAGCCTGAACTCAGAAGCCTGATTTTCTTTAGTATTTGA
This sequence comes from Charadrius vociferus, assembly GCF_000708025.1. Lineage (NCBI taxonomy): Eukaryota > Metazoa > Chordata > Aves > Charadriiformes > Charadriidae > Charadrius > Charadrius vociferus. The sequence goes on from NW_009647828.1 coordinate 1,815,625, forward strand.
TATTTCTGCAGTAATTCCTATGTTCAAAGCACAGGTCCACCAGAGAGTAACAGCTAATTTAGCTTAGGAGCAGTGGCCAATATTCCTGTACCCTTGATCCTGGGCATCAACAAAATAAAGAACAAAGAACAGCTGATTGGAAAAGTAATGTCTTGTCCACCACACAGCAAGTATGTGAAATCAACAGGGACAGAGTTCTCCCAGGCAATATTTAGTGATTGTAACAGTTCCTTCTCCTCCTCAGATGCTGTAGTTCTTAGATACCTTCTGTGAAGGCAGCAGCTGCATGCTTTCCAGCTTGCAAAGAAAGAGGGAGTGTGTCGGGAGCACCAACGCAGGGTATGGTTTTGTTATAGGAAACTGTTGGAGCTTCACAAAAGAAATCTGACACAGGGCAGACAGTGATCACAGAAAATCCCAGCCTCAGTGTTTTAAGTTTGCCCCTCAGAAAGAAATTCAAATGTGGCTCTTCTGAGTGCAAGTATTGGACTTTATTAAATATAAGATATACTACTGTAATTTCTAATTTTGGACTGAAGAACTGCAGGCTTTAGTAATCTTCTCAATACTTTTGCAGGTATGGATTATTTTTTTTTTTAATGGATAGTTGGGACATTTCATCACATGCCATTTAAACTTTTGGTTCCACAAACCTATGGGGACAAAACTAAAATGCCTATGTTTCAGTATCTAAAGAACCAGAAATACACTACTTCGTACATCTTTCATCTATTTTGCATAGCTGCTTCTCTCAAAGGAGAAAAATAGCCAAATTTCTCTTTCTGAAATTGTCCATCTTTTCTGAGGGGAAGAAAATTCTGAATATTTTATGAGTAAAGCTGAAAACTGAACAGTAGAAATCCCCCCACGTATGTGAAAAGAAATTCACAGCTCCCTGCATTTTTATTGTGGTAACACAGAAACTCCATATGTTTTTAACTTTCAAGTTTGTCTGTTCCCTTAATGAGGGCAATGAACCCATCTATTTCTGAGATGTTCATACAGGAGCAAATCAAGAATTACTCAACTCGGAGTGAAAGGAGGACCAAAGTCTGCTCTGCCTGGTAGAAGTTCTACTAGGAAACTAGCAATAGACCAAAGGTGGGAACAATAAAGACAGATGTGTAACCTTTCTTTGCAAGGGAAGTCAAACAGTTTAATGAAGAAATTCAAAGCTGCTCTCGGTTGCTTTAATAAGGATAATCAATTTAGCAATCCACCGCAAACCCAGTACATGCTTCCCATTTACCATCACTCTGGGTGTTGTCTGAGAAGGGTTCATAACTGGTGAGGAGAAGCCAAGGCCAAAGTGATGCTGGTCTGGTGTGCGCACCAATGGAAATCTGCATGCAGAGTCCTTGAGAGCAATCAGCAACACTGGCAGGAATTGCTGACTACAGAAAAAATATGTAAGGCAACTAGATTGCTTGGCTACAGTGGAGTCCAGGCTGGGTTACAAAATCCTTCTGAATAACAGATTAAGTTAAGCCCTGTTGAGCTCTGTGTTGCAAAGGTGAAGCTAACTTTTAACTCTCACGGGTTTTACCCAGCTCTAACACAATATCTTCTATCAGTACGTGCAGCTGATCATAAAGTTTGCTAAGTGCTGCATGATGTGCAGAGTCACTACAGACTGCCACTTCCATAAATTAAAAATATTTCACCAAAATGTTAAATAAAAGGTGTATAAATTTATTCATTGTTAAGGTGTTGGCACAACAACTGACAGCTAAGGTTCACATCCAGAGAATTACACTTGGCATGTGTGTGCAGTGTTTGTTTTAAACTGCAAATCAATTACATTCCTTTCTAAAACCAAAGAAAAAAAAAAGATATCCCACTGGAGTCAGAAAAAAAAAAATCCTGCTCAGTCAAGGCTGTACAACCAAACTCTGAAGTCAAAGCAACTTCATTTCCCGGTCTTTTTCACAAAGTTGATCCATAGCTGGAGAGGCGAAGATACCTCTTGCTTATACTTTAGGACCTTGTTTGTTCCCAAATATGTTTCTAAAGGAGACAGGGCCATAGGGAAGTTAGACATGTGGATGCAGTCTTACATTTATCTCTCCTTGACCCTAGCTCTGGCTCAGAAGCTCCCTGGAGTGTCTATGGCTATGGGTAGGAAGACAGCGATCTGATATCAGCTATATCAGAGGACCATCTTGTCAAGCTACCAATAGCCACCGAATATAGTTGTACTTATCGCCACTAGAGAGTGCAAGGAAAAAAAAAAAAAAATCAGATCTTCTGATTTGGGGAAAGACCTCAAAATACATATGAAGAAAGATTCAAGACAAAGGGAAGTAAGCTATTGCCAGCCTTTCTTATTGAAAACAAGCAATATTTTTTAAAGTGTCTCAATTTTAGTGGCAGGACATAAGGGTCCTCTGATCCAAAGGCCCTCATTTTATCTTTTCTTATTTCTCAAGAATTCAATTGCAGACCACTAATTGTAGACCACAAACTTTTGGAAGAAAACAGCATTAGAACTGAAGTCAAATCAGCCAAGACTTGCACCCCAGATGTCATGAGACTTACAAGAACATAAACACAATGACATTTCTAGAATTATCTGCAATCCAGACAAGAGGAGAGGAGATAATTAATTAATAACATGCCTAGATTTGACACTTGCTGAAAGTATTATAGGGCAAAGAGAGAAACCCTCATGGTTTTTGCACCCAGGAATAAACTATTCTAAGATCATTTTGTTCTATCAGAGAAACTGCAGTTCCCTTGAAAACCTGCTATTTAATGGAATACAGCTGCAAGTCTGACAAACAATCAATTTCTGACTGTCTATAAAATTCAGATATTTCATGCCCAGCCTGATTTAATCACTGATTTAATTTTTCTAAAAGAAAAATTATTTTAGGTGTTGTTTCTAGATTCTTTTTAAACCAGAAAAAGCAGCTTGGCACATGGGAAAAGCAGTTAAAATTAGGGAAATCAGGGAAAACATGCACATTTATATGAATTCAGGGATTCAACTGGTTTCTACCTTTGTCAGAGCAAGCCCAGCAAGTTTCCTTTCAATAGGTCATGCTGGGTTTATATAGCTGATTATTTGGGTTCCTCAGTGTTATTGAACTGCTTGGCATGTGGCCTCAGAGTAAATAATCAGAGCACAAAGCCCTTGACTGTATTTCACTTCTCCATGCTGTTTGACAAGTGTTTACATTGCAGCGACTGTGAATCTGGTGTACGTTCTTTTTGACATCTCTCCTCTGTGGTTTCTACATAAGGAGGAAGGGAGAGAAAGATCTGCAGATGGTGTGAAAACAGACCCCTGCTCATGAGAAGAGATTTCTTTTTGAGGCATTAACATCTCTGACATTTATAAAGCATCACATGCCGTGACAGGAGCTTTTGCCTCCATCAGCAAATTGCTGTCTCGTGGGAAAGCAGCTCACTCTTCACCTCTTAGAAGAGAGTTGATGCTCAGAAATGGTTATGACCACGATGATCTATGTCTTCATCAGACAACAATTTGGCACCCCAAAGTTATTTTTCAGAATTCGGGCACACTGATGATCTGTTTGGGGCTAGGCAAAAGGAAACCATTCCCACCACAAGGACACTTTCCCCACAGTTCCCATGAGGCTGAAGGGCAAGATAATGCATCCCATGTATCACCCATACAGCCACGCTGTATCTGTAACAGTGAAGAAAGAGCCCTTATGGGTACCTGGGGCACCCCAGAGCTGAAGGCGGCCATGGAAAAGGGCTGTAGGGTCTTTGAAATCACTAAGGTTTGTCATTTTGCTACCAAGAACAGCTTTTTTTCCAAATAAAGAGATTCACCTCCACCAGAAGTGGGAAAGTTGAGCCAGGTTTCCGGAAGCATCCCAAAGGATTTGTGCAATACTAACATTTCCATTGCCTGCTTAACCATAGCACATGCATGTCTACAACTTGGCAGGGCCCTGAGGGCATCTACCGGCTTGAATTCCAGGACCAGTCTCCCCTGAGGCCCCCATCACATCCTCTGCCTGTGAGTTCAGGAATCCCATACAAGTTCAGGCTCAGACACCAGCCCATCCATGCTCAACTGGTCCCTGGGGTTACTGCTCCAACTGTGCCAGATCACCTCTACCTTTCTGACAGTGATTCATAGTCTCCTAAATGCATTGCAATACAGCTGCAAAGAAAAGCATCAGCACTGAAGCATTGAGAGACCTCACGTTATTTTATGATTTAAATCCATATGGTGACATCTCTAAGAAGGTCATGGTAGAGCAACGTTCCATCCTCAGGAAGAAGAGGGGATAGAAACCAGGTCTCTTGTGAAGATGTAGAAGGTGGTCTGTGATAAAAGGTACTGAATGAAAGTTTTAAGTCTCCATGACAGTTTTTGGTCATAGGTGTGCCCTAGAAGCAGCCCCTGCACACTATTCAGGCAGCACCTCACAACAGTGGGAAAACTTGTCAGTGACAAAAATGTCAACTGTCTTTTTTTTTCCTTTTTGAATGCGAGCTGTTCCTAGACTACCATGTGGCTGCAATTAGAAGGGTCCTTTGCAGTCTGGAGACATGAGCTGACAGGAACCAATATCAGTAAGGGAAATCCTCATTTGTTAAAAGTAAAAAGTTCTTTGCACTGAGGACAGTCACAAAGGAAAGCCTGTCTGTTGACTGTGGAGTCTACATCCTTGGAGGCTGTCCAAACTCACTGAGCAACCTAATGCAATTTTAAAGTTTTAGGTATTTTTTTTTTGAGGGGATAGGGGGGAGGATCAGATGACATCCAAAGATCTTTTCTAACCTAAGTTATTCTGCAAGCCTGTGACTATCACAGAAATCATCCTAATGCCTGTGGCTGATTTACTTTGTCCAGCACACTGCCCACATCGAGGGTTTCAGCATCTTACTTAAAAATCCACAAGCTTACAAGATTTATTTATAATTGCTTGGAGATTTAAAATGCTTCCAGAAGGTATCACTAACACCATTCCCCAAGGGATAAAGTATTTGTGCCACCACACAGTAATTCAAGGATGAATAGTTAGGAATGGCTGTTTTTGGAAGACAACTCCTCATAGGATGGAGGACTGTTGGCTTTTTTAAAATCTCCAAATATTTTACATTGCAAACATCAAGATCAAGTTGAAGTGTCTGTTTATGTTTATCTCCTCACATAATCACTGTTCTAACTTTGTGTCACTGGCAATGAAGTTTAACTCTGGGCTATGTTTATTGCAATGAATGAAATGGAAAATTTAAACTCTGCTGCAAATCCTCTGCAGTTGCTGTGCCCTGGTTTTGGAACTAGATTCCTTTTGAATGGAGAAACATAAAATGGTTTAGGTTGGAAAGGACCTTGAAGAACATTAAGTTCCACCCCCCCTGCCATGGGCAGGGACACCTCCCACTAGACCAGTTCTTATGTTGAGGACTCCAGAGCTGGATGCAATACAGGCATTCCCTGCCGAGCCTGTATTTGTGCTTGGGATTGCTTTGACCCAGATGTAGGACCTTGCACTTGGACTTATTGAACTTCATGACGTTTGGGGCCCCCCTCCCCAGCCTGTCCAGGTCCCTCTGGATGGCATCCCTCCCCTCCAGTGTGTCTACCTCGCCAAACAGCTAGGTATCATCAGCAAACTTGCTGAGGGTGCACTCAACCCCACTGTCCATGTCCATGACAAAGATGTTGAATAGTACAGGTCCCAGTACCAACCCCTGAGGAACGCCACTCATCACTGCTCTCCACTTGGACATTGAGCCATTGACTGCAACTCTTTGAGTGTGACTGTCCAGCCAGTTCTTTATCCACTGAGTGGTCCATTTGTCAAATCCATGTCTCTTCAATTTAGAGACCACGATATCATGTGGGAGGGTGTCAAACGCTTTGCGCAAGTCCAGGTGGATGACATCTGTTGATCTTCCTTTTCCACTGCCACTGTAACCACTTCCTAGAAGGCCACCAAATTTGTCAGGCATGATTTGCCCTTGGTGAAGCCATGCTGGCTGTCACCAATCACCTCCTTGTTTTCTATGTGCCTCAGCAGAGTTTCCAGGAGGATCTGCTCCATGATCTTGCCAAGCACAGAGGTGAGACTGACTGGCCTGTAGTTCCCTGGGTCTTCCTTCTTTCCCTTTTTGAAAACAGGTTTTACGTTTGCCCTTTCCCAGTCGGCAGGAACCTCTCCAGACCACCACGACTTCGACTTCTCAAATATGAGAGCTAGTGGCTTAGCAACTTCATCTGCCAGTTCCCTCAGGACCCGCAGATTGTTATTTGCACAGTGACAGAAAATATCATTGCCCACAAATGATTAAAAGCAGCATCCTATATAGATGAACACTGGCTTTTGGTTCAAATACTAACAGCTGAATTTGTGGAGAGATGGAACATCACTTACGCAGGATTTAAAAATCTAAGTATTGCCCTTATCAGTTCCAATGCATGTAAGTATGAAGTATAAGAATATAATGTGGTGGGCATTGACTGGAACAAAGTGTTAATTCTGAAAAAAACCCCAGAGTCTCTAATTTAATCCACATGAACATGAAGTGGTGTAGGATGCAAAAGCTTCCTTTTGCCCTTCAGCCCATACACAATACTCATGCCACAGAAGACTTACACATGGCAGCGAGCTAAGGTGGCTCTCTAGACAAGCCTGCAGTTCGATGGGTAGTGTTGCGGAATAGGGGCTTACATTAGAAATCATCAAATGTAGAATGGGAGGGAGGCATCAAAACAAAACAAGTACAGAGGGAGAAATACCCCCCACAACTCAAGACAAAGATATATAGCAATACTGAGAATTTTAGGCAAATATTTTATTTATAAAGAAAAGACTGCTAGCATAAATCCTGCCTGTTTATCCTACAGAAGAGCTGCAGAGGAAGGGAAATCAGATATGAACTGTTAACAATCTCAGGCCCAGGGAGATTGTCTAGCAAAGGAGTACCTCAGGTCTATTGTCTAATCACAAATGACAGTTTCTCTCTACAAACCATCTGTTTCCCAACTGTCAGCCCTCATCTGAAAACACGTAGCCAACCAAATCTTGTTTTGGGAGACGTGTTGACAGGCAAACAAACAAGGTTTATTTCTAACCATCATTGAGAGGCAGCAATTAGCAAGACCCCAAAGAACAAGGTGGCCAGTTGTGTCTACAATCTGATCAGTAACACCACAAGCAGATTTCCTTGATGGACTTAAGGTGGTTTGAAAAAAAATGGTTCTTATGCTTGCAGGTCAACATGTCATTCCATAGAGAATACAACAATTGATGTGTTCAGATGAATCAGTGACCAATTAAAACCTTAGTAAAAAATAACCTTACTCTAACCTCTGCATTCAATTCCCAAGATAGTTTTAAACTGAACATAAACATGAAAAGAAAATACACCCTGGAATATAAGATGCCTGTTTAAGCAGAAGATGGGTCAACTGTTTTCCCAGCTATTAGTGGAAAAAACACTGATGTGAAGGACTTGGAAACAATGGCTGAACTGGGACTCGGGCATCTGAATTTCATATAAAATTGGAACTTGCAGACCCATGTTACCTACCCACTTGCCTTAAACTTTGGGGACTCAAGGCTGCTCCCGGGAGCCTGAAGTTGAATTCCCCTATGCACACCTGGTAAGAGCTATTTCAATGTCAGTAGGGCAGAACTATCCAGCATCAAACACCAAATGAGGAAGCAGTATTTTTCTCAAATCTCCAGACAAACTCTACAGGTGAGTGTTTTCAGATGCCATGTTTTGCTTAACTCTACAGGCTCAGGCTCCTCCAATGCACATCCATATTTAATCTTATTTAAGAGGCATGACACTACCAAGTTCACTACCTTGCCGTGAAAAGGAGCAAAGCAGGAAACTTATTTTTCCTTCTCCCTCACTCTCATTAATATTGAAGAAAACCTGTACAAGATGAAGACTTTGTTATTAATCAAGTCCTTCACAAGTTACCCGGTATGTTTATCTTTTTCAATTAGCTAAGTGTGGAATGTGAAGTACCAAGCTAAATTTTAGGATAACGACAAGTTTAATTTCTACCACCAGTGTGTTAAGTGCTCTTCAATTGAACATTGAAAGAAAAAAAAATCTGTATTTCTCCAAAGTCTGCTTAATTTGTTACCCAGTCTGATACCTGGGGGCATTTCCTCAGAATCTAGAAGAAAATGTAGACAGTGCAATACATACACAAATTTGTACAAGAATCTTAAAACATATTGGGAGATGACTTGAATGAAAGTTCAGCAGCATTTGTATTTCCAAAAACTAAATCAGAATTTGTTAGTCTGAACAGCTTTCCTATCTCCTGGAGAAGGAGAGAATATATATGTTGGAGGAACACTGCAGCTTCAAAACATTCTTTAAATTCAAATTAGAAAAATGCAGCTGTCTGTAATTTAACTTAGATGCAGCCTCAGATAAGGTGTTCAAGGAAGGAAAACACCTAACATCATGGTTGTTGGAGAGACCTGCAGCAAGTCAACTAGATGAAAAATAATCTTTTTGATTTAACTTGAGTTGAAACAGTTTGAGGTTCATTGTTTTCTCTTATGCCTATAAGGGAAGGTTACTTTACAACTTGTCTTTCACCTTACAAAGAAAAAATGAAAAAATCAATAGCAAGATATTTCCTTCCCAGCTTAAAAGCATTATTTCTAAATTAGGATCCTGTGATACTAGCAGATACCCTTTTCTCTACTACAGTAACTAGAAAATAACACTATGACCAACAAAGTATGCAGGCCAGAAAAAGGCTAATAACTAAAAGGTCTCATCCTCTTATTTTGTCCCTAGAGGGCTTTTTACATGTAAACCCTAGAAGCTCCTAAAGAATTTTAACAGTAAGTGGAAACATCCTACGCAAGCATTGTACCCTTTCATGTATTCCAGGTAACCAGAAAAAACCTGTCATGCTTTTGCAATCAGGACTGTGAAACTGAATATCCAAATACTGGAGAATGAATATCTAAATACTAGAGAACTCACCTAAGCATTATTTGTAAAAGAAAACACATAGGTTGTAAGCCATTTAATTCTGTGTAGGTTACTGCAAGATGAACTGGAGTTTAGAAAAAATTGGTATAACTTATAGAGTTCCGGGATAGTAAGAAGAAGTTATAGTTGACTGCTAAAATAAAATTAGTAGCAATACACTAACAAAGAAATAGTAGTTAATTGACTGCTAAAATAAAATTAGTAGCAATACACTAACAAAGAAATAGTAATTACTAACTATGTTAAGACATTTTTTATATTATAGATAACCTTATGTTTTCTCAATTAGTAAAAGAAAAAAAAATAAAGAGCCTAGTTCTAGAAAATCTTTAACATCTAGCATTACATAATGATTAAAACAACTTCATTTTTAATTTTTTAGGAACAACATTTTAGTTTGAAATAAGCCTTATACTACTTTTTTACTCACCCCCAGACATTCCTTTTCACAGACAACTGAAATACCTCTTACCAAAAAGAAAAGTAAACAACTGCAGGCATTCTCTATATATAATGACCTGACTTAATTGTCAATTAGTGGAGCCCCGCCCTTGGAACGAGCTTATTTTATAAATGGATTCTTCTGTCCCATTAATTATTTGCACTTATTCAGGATAGACTAGGAAAGGATTGAAGCAAAAGTAAAGAGCAAAGGAACTGTTGAAATTTGTTGGCTTTTTTTTTTTACTATAGCATTTACTTTTGTTTTACTTTTAGCTACTGTAAAGTGATTTTTATTTAAGATTAAATTTTTTGAATTGCGCTTCTGGGTAGAGATTTTTAGTACTACAGTTAAGCTCTCTCAGTACTTCTAAACCTAGGTGCAAGGGAGAAGAAACAAATTCTGTTGTTAGATAAAAAATTAAGGTACTTTTTTGGCTGACTAAAGCAAATTTCTTTTGAGTGTTATCAAGATAAGGCTAAACGCTCCTGGCAGGTAAGTCAACTCATAATTTGTCAGATCTTTCAATGATATTTAGTGTACAATTCTTCTTGCAAGCACAGCAAGGAAGAGAATTAGGAGTTGCGAAGTTAATAAGATATTCTGAATTTTAGGCTGAAACCAGGATTTTCAACTCACTGAAACAGAATTTTTCTTTAAAATAAAGTTTCCTTTTACTAGTCTAATAGTAAAGAACTATTGCATACAAATAAACATACCTTGTTTATATAGCATTATTTTGTAGTCTGTTAGAAATACTGTTTTATTTTTAATGTTTTATCATTAAATATCAGCATAATAGGATAATTTCTTTTGATAGCTTTGGTTAGAAGTTCTCTATCAAATATTAATAGAGTTAGATGCCTGTGTATGAATAGTTTTCCATATGTAATCAATGGTAAGAAAAAGTATTTGTCAAAGTATCCTGCATTATTGTGTACTTGTTTTAGATCTGATGCTCAGATTTTGTAAGACATTAGATTGGATGATCATGATGTGACCTCTTGGCTACAACATCCCTGGAATTATTTCAAACCTGAATTATTTAGTCTGACCAGGGAATTGAGGAAGAGATGTTTCTGTTTGGTGCATGAGTTCTAGTATTTGTAGCATGTTGGCTGTAGGTTTCACCAGAAGGGTTTTCACGTCTTAGGAACAGAAAGAACAGGGGGGAAAAAGAAAACCCAAACCTTTCCAACTTTTCATATACTTTGGGTTAAATATTACACCAAAGGTATTGAATATTGGTATATGAAAATTCAATTAAGTTCAAAATGTGGTTTCAGACTTGCTAGCTGGTTTTCCATCAAGCTGGGACTGGAGAGCTTTGCAAATATCTACATCATTAAAAGAAAACACAAAGCCCAATAGGTGCTTATTCCTTGAAATCAGTCCCTTGAAACTACAGGCAAATACATACAAATAACTGCTATGTTGTTGGAAAAAAGTTTTATTATTTACACTTGCGTTTCCCTAATTATATTTATGTAATGTAATTAGGCATACTGTACATTGCAAATCTGTATTTCTTCTCACACTAAAACTGTTTCTTTTTTTTATTAAAGGACTGCTGTTCTAAGGGTGCTGGTGTGGAAAATCCTATAAATTTTTCAGTCCTTTGTTTCAAAGATGTTAATTGTCTCTAATGTCTGATGCTCTGCCGTAGCGTGCATGGTGTGACTGTGTAAGGGTGGTCTTCTCAGAAAGTAAAATGTAGGGGTGCAGGACTGACCAAAGAAACCCATGGAGAAGCACAGCATGAGGACTTAAAGTAAACTTTGCAGCTGGAGGAGCTCAGATCCTACCCCTCAGTACTGTATCTACCCACCAGGTGTTTGGCTACAAGCTTGTAGTAAATGATGAAGTGAGGATCTAGCTAAACTCAGGCTGTATTTACAAAAAAAGGAATTAGCCAAGGAGTGGTCATGGTACAAATGCAGCAGTAATATCTCTCTAGTGCTGGAGATCAGAGTAGATGGTCTTGTCTGTTTTGGTTTCAGCCTAAATTTTTGTAAGTGTTACTGTTAGCTACTCTTATTGAAACCCCAGGGTAAATTTAGCCCAATGTAGAATGTCCGGCTCTAGTTTTCAAATGCCTAAGAATAATAGATTATTATTAAAAATTCATCAAGCTTTTGTCATAAATATCTTTCTCATTTTATAGTTTTCTTCACAGTTGGAAATCTTTTTTATGTATGTATTACTGCAAGTAATACCAGTTCATAAAGGATAAACTTCTCTAATGATCTATCTTATATGCATTTGAAGAATTGCAGGTTTCCTGTGATGAAATAGCTTCTCAAGCTGATATGGCAACTGGACTTCTGAAGTATTTCTTGTTCTGAAATAGTTCTTGTTCTTTCCTAGAGATTTACCCAAATCCTTCAGTAGCAAAGGTTAAAAATGCTAAATCAAAGTGAAAACCACTGCCAATCTCAGCAATTTGATTCTTAAGGAAAAAAACTATTTTCAAACTGTGTTCATGTTCTTAGGAGTTCAGTTGGAGCTTTAGTCTAACTCTGATGGCCTTGTAGCTGGATCTTTTACTAAAATTATTCTAAACACTCAAGTGTTTTCATTTTAAAATAGCTTCTGTGTAATTATCATCTTGTTTGTCATTAATTACCAAAATTAATGTTTCTAGCCATTCATCTACAAGCCTTCTTGAGTATTAAATTCCTTCACTTATTGAATAATGTAATTAATTATTCCATAATGTTGTAGATGAATATAATTTCATAAGTGTAATATAAATCACTACAGAAAGCTGTAGGGGCTGATTCCACAATCAATGCATAATTACATCACTTGCTGCTCCTGCCTAATGCATAGCTTGTTCAAACAAGGATGCCAAGGCTTGACCCGGCACCCCAGGATCTCATTTGGCTGGCAGCCTGCTTGGGTGTTGGTGTTCAGGTACAGGAGCAGTATTCCTCTTTTTTTAAAGACTATGGTTTTAGAAATATTGGTGCTGTTCTTCCTATGATCATTCTGTCTTTTGGGTGCCAGACAGGGATCCTTTTTCTATTTACATCACAGTGGAAAATCATCGTTTGCTTATGTGCTCAAACTTTTTGATATCAACAGGACCTCCATCTCACCAGAATTCCTGTCCCACCCTCATTACTTGCTGGTGCTCTTGGATGCTTGGTGCTGATGCTCATAATTTTGCAGCAGCAGTACCAGGGGTCAAAAGTACCCATACCCCTAATGAGCACTGCAGCACAACTTTCCAAGGGAAATTGGCTGCAGTTGAAGAAAAGGAAAAATGATTCCTTTTCATTGCCTGATATCTTATCCCGATGACTGAAGGAAGTTTACAAAACAAAGCAAATTTACTGGAGGCCAGGAGCAAGCCAGTGATGACAGGAATACCCATATTTTGGAAGTCAATGTGTCAGGAAGCAAGTTAGTATATAGACCAGTCATGGCACTGGGACCTTTTGATAATGGGAGAAACAGGCAGCTTGGGAAAGATCTTCATCCCATGAAAGATGGTTTTCTGAGATAAAAAGGAAAGGTCTCAGCTATGTAGCTGCTCATTTTCATTTTGGGTACCTGAACAAATTTTGTCTGGTTACTTATTCTTTGAGTGTGACCAGAAGAAGAATACGAATAGATGAAATCAATATAATTTTCCCACCCTAAGAGAGAGTCCTGTAGGCATAAACTGTGTTACAAAGTAAGATACTGCTTTGAGTGGCAGACAGGTTGGTACACCAGATCAAACTGATATTGAACTTGGCTGGGATTGTTTCACAGGGTGGTAATTTTGGGGGGGGGGGGGGGAAGCAAAAATCCAGCTACAAGTTAATTTGTCCATTATGCTCATCTGCACACAGCTATCATGATTTGTATGCAAGGATGTGATACCTGGGAATTTCACTGTAACTGGGATAAGTATTTGCTGCATTTCATGTATTCTTAGACAGAGATGCAAAATGAGGCTTATGGCTTTGAAAAAAACAATACTTTTCAGATGTAAGCAGAGCAGAGATTACTGTAACTATCATTAGTATAGCTTGCAAATATTTAATATTTATTTTCAGATATCCTCAATACCACACTTTGGCAGTGAGTTCCATAAACTGGTTTACATATTTCAAGAAGCTGCATTTCCACTAATAACATTTATCGTCTGGAGAATTTTATGGAAATTTCTTTGAGCTTTTGGACATGGCAAAATGAAGAATAAGAAGGTCTTCTTTAACTTCTCAAAATTTAATATATTTTCATCATATCTCCTTGTTTTCATCTC
>NW_009647828.1:1829311-1863034 GCF_000708025.1 Charadrius vociferus
TTTCAATCTCTTTCTTATGAAATTTTTATTCAGGACCCTGATCATTTTCATAAACAGTTTCTGAACCCCTTGTGATTCTGTAATACAGTTCAGGAAGTTTTTGTATTTTTTATGAGAAACAGAATAGCAGCATCTTTAACTGTTGTTTCTATTTAATCTGCCTTGCAGCATCAAAGTATTTTCAGTCTTCACTACCTACTCATGACATTTTATTCCTGTTTTGTCCTGCATGTACTCTTCTATATTTTTAAATAGAAGATAGGATTTGTGTCAGTTATTGCTGATATCTTGAAGTTAGACATCTCCTTCTAAGTTGCTATTATAGTCAGAGCAGGTTATATAGTTTTGCCTTCTGGTATTGCCTAAGATGCTTACCTAAAGATGAGAAATACTTAGTGCATGTATTATCAGGAAAGTGGAACCAAGAACAGGAGCTGTTAGTGTTTAACTCTTGACAGGTAGGAGCAGGAGAAAACCATTTGAGATATTCAATATAGCCTGATTTAATGTTAGCATTCTGAAGATTTCTTATATTTAGTTTTGAGAGGTGCCACCCAGAGCCTGTAGTTAAAAGCAGCCATAAAGGACCATCTATCCTCTTTCCTGTTCCAAGACATGATTGCCTCTATTTGCATCACTTTCTAGCAGATGACTTTCTAGATGTTTGTTATTAAAAGCTTCCAATGATAAACACAATTTGTTGCTTTTATCCACTTAACAGGTAAAAACTTCCAAGGGAACATAGTTATGTGACCTAATCTCCTGCTCTCCATTTTTTAACATTCCCTCATGCAATATCCTCCATAGCTACAAATGGGTTCTGTCTTGACAACGATATTTCAAAAATTAAAGATAAGTATTGCATTGCTGCTTCTGTCATCTCCATGTTAACCCATTCCAGACAGAAACAAGCCTTGACTTTCCGTTCATAATATACAATTCAGTAGTTTCTTACATTTGTCTTCTAGATATTTAGAAACAGTTTGGCTAATCTTTTTTCTAGCATGTTACTGGGAATGGAAGTTAAAAAAGCTCAGGCTGTGATACTATTTCCTTCTTTTGCCTGCTTTTAAGCTAGGCAAATGTTGGGTTCTTGCCCAGCCTTCAGAAATCTCACCCATCTCCTCTACATTCCCAAGAGAGCCAACAAAAACACTGGGGTTGTTCTGGTAAACCTGAAATATTAGAATGATTTTCTTCACATACAGCTTATTTGAAAACATCAAATGTGGGCAGATATTCCCTGCCCTGTTTTTTCTCAATTGTATCTGACACCGTATGGCTTTGGTGGTGGTAGCTACGTGAAAAGTTGACTGCTTCATTCACTTGATCCTATATATGTGATTTTAATTGCATACCTTTAGAAACATGTCTGCTTTCAGATCTCATAATGTATGGTCTTGTGACTACAGCAGGTAGATTCTAGATGTTGAAAGTTCAAACAGTAGTTTATCACCACAAGGAGGAACATGTTCATGTATGTGTCAAATTTAGATGATTAGGGAAGAGTGGTGAGACAACACAGAGCAGCCATACTGACTATATTACAAGTTCAGTGTGAACTGTACAGTTCAGAGTGAATTTATATGACTGAAAGATAAATAATGTAACAATTTGAAAGTATGGAGGTGTAGTTGTCTTTGATCACTGCTGCCAGCTTCAGTGTAACACTAACAGTTGGTGACACCATATTTTTCCTCTGTAGAGCTTGATAGTCAAACACAAAGTCGGAAGGATAATTATTGTTATTTTGTTAGTGGGAAAACTGAGCAAGAGGAAACTAACTCACCCAATATTGTGTCATTTATCTCTTATAAAGAATTAGATTTATGGCACATTTCTAAACAATCTGCAGATCATATGGGTAAAACTGATAAAACCTCAAATCTTTTAGTTTCAGTGAACTGGCTCTTTTGAACCTTTCAACTTTCTAGATCATAAAGACAGCATGATATAATCAGAACTGAGTAACTTCCCAGGCCTTTTCACCAAGGAAATGATTGTAGAGAACTCAGGATTTCCCCAGGAACTTTACATCCAGTGCTAGGATCAGCATATGTTTTTTCCAGGCATAAAGACTCACAGAGGATATATTTTGATCATCACGTAGTCCTTCCATTCCTGAAGTTAATGCTTATAAGTAGTTTCTAGCTCAACTGCCCTGTCATCTCATGCTCTCAGAAAGCATATCGCTCTGTTCCTCAAGATGATCTTGAACAAAAACTCTTGCCTCCTAAAAAGGACTCTGGTGGCTAAAGTGAAAGAGCAAAAAAAGCCTGGCTGTTGGAACAGCACATGAAAGTATCTTCAGGCTGACTTGTCCTTATGCTACTGCAAGTGAGGAGAGCTAAACCTCCAAACAATATCACAGAAGGGGAAAAAATATGAAGGTGGGACGGAGAACTGGAGGGGAATAACAGATCCCAGAATAAATTACATTGATTTCAACTGCATCAAAAAGGCATTGACTTTGTCCAAGGGCAGATTTTAGCTTTTTTTTCAGGGTTTTTCATTGATGTCTCTGTAAACTGCTTGCATCTCCGATGCATGTTCCTTAAACCTAGAAGGATTATTACTGAACACATTTTTTTAATTGTCATGTATGATTCAATTCATCTTTCTACTCTTAATTTAAGTCCCTTTTCTTTTGGGACTGAATGAATTAAATGACTTCTTTTTTTCTTTGTCAGGTAGTGACCTGACAATTATTCCTATGCTTTTGCAAATCCCATGTGACTTGAATCAAATGAGCTTGGCAAATACCAAGTCTCTTGGCTGTTCAAAGAGCTGACTCACTCTATTATGATGTGCTTCCAATGATGGTGTGAGTGAAAACGCACTCAAATAGAACTGTCTCAAACCTCCAATTTTTTTTTATCTCAGTATTTGTGCTAATGGTTTCATGAAAATTACATGATATGTAAAATGGTATAAATAACATACATAGCAGAATTCACTCCAAGATTTAAACATTGTCTCTGTATTTCTCTGGTCAGTCAGCTGGGTAAAGTTAAAAGCAAGTTTGGGGAGAATACAGCGTTTCCAATGCCACTTTTGAAAACACCAATGCCATCTTCACTCAGCATTTGAGGAAATTCCCCTGAGAAGATATTTCCACCTTCTTTAGGGGAAAAATAGGTTGTTACTCTTGTACCAGGTTGGAGCATCCCCAGCACCTTCCTTTGTCTAATATGAAAGAAGTCCTTGTCTTCACTGGGGTTCAATGGAAAAAGTTTAGGTTTGAGGTCTTTTAAACAAAAAAAAGTTTGCTCTGTGCAAATGTTTGTTATAGTTCTTTCTGTACACCAATTATTTAGTTTTCTTTACCTTACAGATGGATTTACTCATGCTTGCATGTACACATGCTAGCTCCCTCTGACATACTTGGGATGAGACCAGAGGGGAGTCTCTACAGTGTTTAAAATGTGACTGAAGATAATGATGTCCCAGAGGGAGTTAGCTGGAAATCTAGTCATTTGGGTACCAGCAGCAACAGAAATATGGTAATATGGAAAGCAGCTGTAAAAATCCCAAGACCCAAACTTCTTTCAGGTCTTCCTCTATGAAAAAAATGCTCCAACTCTTTATCAGTCTTGGAGAAGGTTGCTCCTGAGTTATCAGAAGTGTTAAATTCACTTCTGCTCAGTGGAATCAAATGAAGAGAGAAATAAGTTGGTTAATGTGTGTTAGGTAGGGGGTAAGAAAAACACTGCAATTACAATATCAGAAAAATAATTTTAAAGAGAAAGGGGAACCCCATCACTAATGTTGGTTAGTTACTTAGATACGTGTCTATGCACAGCGTTCATAAAAGCCATTTGCCTTTACTATAGATGTTCAATGATTATTCTTAAACACATTATCCCAAAATTATTCTGCAGCCTCTAAAGAACTTCTGTTTTTATTATAAGATGCTACAGCAATTAAACATATAATGGGAACTTGATTGAAGACCAGGTGCTGTTGCAAATAAATGTAAAGGCAGTCAGGATCAACTGAGCCTAAAGAATAAGCTTCCCATGGAAACAGGGCTAATTTAATTCGAGGTCATAAGGAATGGTTGCATCCTGTAAAGATTAACTTTTCTTCTGAAAAGATCTTTAAGGCTTAGAGTAATGATTATTTCATTGGTCATGTATGAGTTCAGATTCTTCAAGCAGTGTTCTGTTCTCCTATTCACAGCAATTTAAAAAAGAAACCAAGACAACAGTATGATGATCAAAACTTCTGAGCAGATTGGCTTTGGGATTTCAGCATGGGTCAGTTGCAGTAAAACAACCCTAATTTGGAATGGTGTTAGTAATGTACTGAATTAATTTTTAAGTAATAGAGGGGGGAAAAAATGGGAGCAACATTGAATTTTTATGATCCAACAAAAGATGCCAGCTTTCCTGTTTCTTAGTGGGTACTAAAAAATAAAATGGATCAGTTCTTCTGCTGGTGTCAACAGGTATGAGTCTGAACTCAATGGGAGACAATGATTTTATATCAGCTTGAGGTTTTGGCCCAGCTAATTCTTTTCATACTGATGAAAAAGCCTGTCCTAGAATGATTGTTCTAATAGGAAAATGTTTACAGCAGTATGTAGCTGTTAAAATAAATTAGTTATCTAACCGATTACACTTGCTTCAGCTAACTGTTTGCCCTGAATAGATGAACACTATACAAAGAAGCAGTATACTAACCTTTGCTGAATGGATCTGGTGACAGAAAATAGATGCAGAAAATAATTTTATTGAGACAATTTTTAGAATTTATTTTGTGAGCTCAAGAAAGAGCTAATCGCTGATGAATTTGTATCCAGTGGCATCATCTGCAATGTTAGGACACTGACAGTACAAGAGGTTTTTCTGACAGCTGTTCTGCCTGTGCTTTGAATCTTAATCAAACATTTTTACCAGAGAGTTATAACACCACATACTCTGCTTTGCAAACGTTAGTTAATTAAGCGTTTGAAACAGCAGAAACTGGAAAGTCTACAAAGCAAAGATGGAAATAGAAGGGATGAACAGAAAGAGAAGGAACAAGTGAAAGTGCACGTGAGAGCTAAACTCTGAAAGATTACTTGGTATTGTGTTTTTGACTTGTCCAAATCTCAAAGCTGTGTTGACCTGTTACCAAAGACACTGAAGTCCTCAAAGATTTGCACTGATCTCTGCCAGAGTGGACATTGTCCCTGATGATCTTTCTCATTTGACTTTGGTTGTATTTTTTCCAGCTGGAAGAAGACTTTGGTCCCTTTGGTTTTTTGCACAGTTTCCCCACAGACTGAGCATTCCAAGAGGAATGTTATCTTGAATTTATTTTTGTGTTAGACAAACCATTTCCTGATGAAGCAAGGATCTGTGTTGACAGATAGACTTTTGTCAGAGCTGTTGGGATCCACCTCATTTGCCTGTGTAGTTGAGTTAATGAGCTTTAGCTTACCACTTTGGAATATTATGCAGTAAATCTAGATAGTAATGCATACATTATGCTTATTCATGTGAAGTACCTCAAGTGGTGCCTGTAAATCTCACTACGCACTTTAGAACATTGTGAAGTGGGTTTTTGACATGAAAACTTGTCTAAGGTTGGTTCTGGTTGGAGATTGAGCTATGATGGACCTCCAGTGCCAGATTCAGGAGGCCTGATATAAGTTATTTTTGTTGTTTTAATTAATAAAATATGGTCACTGACCAACCACTAGCAGAGAGAACATTTTGGTGGGGAAAAAAAAAAACAAAAAAAAAACAAAAAAAAAACCCAAAACACAAAAAACAAACAAAAAACAAACCCAAAACATTTTGAATCTGTGAAGAAGCTCAGTGGAAGAACTGAAGTTGTGCTAACAGAAAACAAGAATGACATCACATGGACTGCAGTTTAGGAATAGGCTTGAATTTTGAGGGAATATCAGAGGTTTATTAGACTTTCTTCTGCATGATTAAAGGTCCAAAAGGTGTGGGGGAGAGGAAGAAAAGTTTATATGAGATCAGTCTGTGGCTTGTGATGTCTGAAGACCAGCCTCATCTTGCTACAAGATTTTAAGAGAATTGCCTATATATTTAGAAGGGGAGAGACTTTCATCTCTAATTCAATCTGATTTATAGATCACGTTTTAGTTCTTTTAAAACTATCATATTTTTTCAGTGATGTTTTCATACCCTTTTTTCCCTTGTGGTTTGGATAGTGGACGTGTTTGACATCCCTGCTGTATTCCCACATTCCCCTGATATACTGTCTTTGTCATCAAATGGGAGAAATGACTGTTAAATATCTTTTTTTTTTTTTTATCTGAATGCTCCAGATAGTGGTATGGCTAATTCACTTTCATGTGTCCCAATATGACTATAGTCCTAAACTTCTCACTGGGATCATAATCACACTTCAGTCTTACATTGTAAGGTTGTAATGGGGTGTCAGTCTCTTTTCCCAAGTAACAAGCGATAGGATGAGAGGAAATGGAATCAAGTTGCCCCAGGGGAGGTTTAGATTGGATACTAGGGAAAAATTATTCACTGAAAGGGTTGTTAAGTGTTGGAACAGGCTGCCCAGGGAAGTGATAGAGTCACCATCCCTGGAGATATTTGAAAGATGTGTAGACGTGGCACTGAGGGATGTGGCTTAGTGGTGGACTCTGTAGTGTTAGGTTAATGGTTGGACCCAATGATCTTAAAGATCTTTTCCAACCTAAATGATTCTATGATTTTATATTTTTGTGAGTTTGGTAGGATAGAGCCTACATTCAACAAGCAAAGTTCTTCCTTTTTCCACATATAGATTCTTGGAAAAAAGAAAGAAATATAATTCTAGTCCCAGCAACCAAAATGTCATCTTCTTTCTCTTTCCAGTGCTGGAGAGACATAGTTCTGACCAATACGCAATATCATTTCCTTGCTTCTGGAAACTCATTGTCTTTCATGTGTTTCCAGATAGCAGTCAGACAGTCAACAGCTGAAAAGGGGAGGAGAGACTGGTTCCTCACATATTGGAAAGGCTTTGTATAATAAGAGTTTTTAGTGTTGATATCCATGTTTTCATTGCCCTTGGTACATTTCATGTTTGCTTTGCGGTTGAGTTTCATAGTCTTCCTCCTAAGTATCACTTAGATCTGTGCTGTCCAAAGAGTTTGAGCTAGGCACTGATCTCTTTGGACTTGGGAGAACATTATAACTATAGGTCACCTCACTAGTTCTCTCCATTAGACACATTCATGTTGTTTTTTCTACCTTGTGATCTCCCCTGAAGATGACCAGTCATTTCTTACTGCTAATCCTTCCAATTTTCATCAGTGAACCTTTTTATGTCCCTTTTTTGTCCTTAGTCTCACAACACTTGCTTTTTCCTTCCTAGAACACTAGTTATTAATGACCTTTCAACCAACCTCTTTTTCTTTTCTTGTCCTCTGTTCTAGTAACATTTCGAAGTTAAATATGCTATGGAAGCTGATGTGGCAGCAAAGAAATGAGTCATCTACTAGAACAGGGACTTTTTTCCTAGTCTGCAGTGGGAATTTCCTTGAATTAAAAGAAAAGGTCAGAATTCAGTGAACAACAGGCAATGACAATGCAGTGAATAATGAATTTTGGTGCACAGCAAAAGTGTTTATGACTGGGATTTAAACAAGAGGAAAAAAGCTTGGAGAAATAAGATTTATTTTTTTTTTTTTTGGCAAATGCTGCTGCAAACATAAACGACTAACAACTAACATCCTGAGCATGCTGTAAACAGAAGAATGATACACATAGTTCACACACACATGTTCTGTCCTGGCTTTCAAATGCTTTTTAGCCTCACTATCTTTGTTCTCCTTTAATCTTTATGATAATCTTGTCTCTCTATGGAAGAGGCTTTGCCTACAGGTGTGTTTTAACTGAGGGTCTTCGACTTTTGTAAATGGTGGCAGAAGGAAATACTCTAGGTAAATGATATCCTCCTTTTGAGGAGAAGCCTGTCTAAAGATGGCTGAAAACATTAGATGGATGCAAAAATGCCCATGTCAAAAACAGGGCATTCTATTCCCTGTTTCAGAAAAACTATCTCTGAATAAACTCAAGCACATTGGAATGGGGAAGAACACGAGAAAAACAGAAATGAAACCTAGTGGCCTCACTTAGCACAAGAAATGCCGGGCTGATAAGGGTGTTTACTCAGTATTTTAATTACAGAGAATTAGAACAGCAATGTTCATGATGAAGGGCTGAGAGCAAGGAAGAATTGGGAGGGTGAAAATGCATAATAACTACTGTAGCATAAAGCTGCTCAGAGCCCTGAAGCTGGCATAGCTCAGCTCTGATCCTCCCCCAAACTCTTGCTCTTGATAGTTGTCGGAGAAGCTTGCTGATTTATTCAGCAAGGAATTCGTTGGATGAAATCTTCATGCCGCTGCTGCAGCATGAAAACAAATGATGAAGGCTCATGAAGCTTTTCATTCTCACCCTGACAGGAGACATAACACGCTGGGGACAGGCATATTAACTAGAGATTTCAGTGTCAGGCTTCCCTGTGCTACAGATTTGTTTGCAGACACAGGGAATTAGCAGGAAAAGATTATTATGAGAGCCATCAAGGACCAAACCAAAGTCCTAATTTGCTTTGGCACAAGTGCAGATAGAAAGACAGATACCATCCTGCTCTGCCCAGCCTAGCAAAAACTCTGGTTGGGATATATCAACCGTAGGTGTGGGTGCCAATAGCCAGAAATCTTTGCACAGTAGTGAAGGAGGAAATGAAAGTTTCCTCCTTAGATTTCGTAAAGGCCTGTTAAAAATGTAGCCAGGAGATGTGCAAAGCTTAAGTCCAAAGCATCCCGGTGAAAGGGGGATGGTAGCAGTCCTGAAAGTAAGAAAGATGCACACTTAGATTTCAGGAAAAGCAACAGAGTAAGGATCCATAGTTTGCCTGCTTGGGTTTAAACGCCTACATGTCCAGCGTGGCTCATAGCCTCAAACCGTGCTACAGACATTTGGCTTTGGCTCACTTGTAGATAGCAAAATTACTGAAGCTGGCAGGTGTTTACAACATACACAGTGGATGTTACTGTCAAGTGAAACTGGGAGAATTTAGACAGTGACTTTTGCCACACAAGGAAACCAAGATTGCACTAGGTAAAATAAAACAAGTGTGGACATGCCCTGTGCTTTTGCATCCATATTCATGTGGCAAAGTCTAAGTGCTAGTAATAAAGAAGAGTTTAATTGAGCTGTACCAACCATTTAAGAAAATGATGCCCCTTTGCCAAAAGAACTTACTGGGTAATTTTTGGCAAGGAAGCAGCATATATTCAAAATGTAACTACTTTTTGGTGTACCTCAGTGCCTTCACAGGAGAACACAGTCAGGCCTCTTGTGAATATTTCTGGAAATGCCATTCGATTCTGTAAGTTATGTTTCTCCTGAGAGCACCTTGGTAGACATAGCATGCAGTTTAGGGGTAAAAAGCAAAAAGTATAAAAAGAGAATACCTAACTTGTCCATTCCCCCAAGTACAAGTGAGAAGCCTTGGTCTTTGATCATGACAGGCTTCATGTGATTTCAATGAGATTGATTTCATAGAACCTTAGGATGGTTTGGATTGGAAAGGAGCCTGAAGATCATTTAGTTCCACCCCCCCTGCCATGGGCAGTGAAACCTTGCACTAGACCAGGTTGCTTAAAGCCCCATCCAGCCTGGCCTTGAACACTTACAGGGATGGGGCACCCACAGCTTCACTGGGCAACCTGTTCCAGTGTCTCACCACCTTCAGAGTGAAAATTTTCTTCCTAATCTAGTCTAAATCTCTTCTCTTTCAATTTAAAACTATTACCCCTTGTCCTAGCAGTATACTCCCTGATAAAGAGTCCCTCCCCTTCTTTTCTGTAGGCCCCCTTTAAGTACTGAAAGGATGCAATAAAGTCTCCCCAGACCCTTCTCTTCTCCAGGCTGAACAACCCCAACTCTCTCAGCCTGTCCACACATTCTAATCCTCTGACTATTTTTGTGGCCCTCCTCTCTACTGACTCCAACAGGTCCATGTCATTCTTATGTTGGGGGGCCCAGAGCTGGACGCAGTACTGTAGGTGGGGTCTCACCAGAGTAGAGTAGAGGGGCAGAATCACCTCCCTCAACCTGCTGGTCGTGCTGCTTTTGATGCAGCCCAGTGTACGGTTGGCTTTCTGAGCTGCAAGTGCACCTTGTTGACTGATGTTGGTCTTCTCAACAAACCCCACCAAGTCCTCCTCCTCAGGGCTGCTCTCAATCCATTCTCTGCCCAGCCTGTATTTGTGCTCAAGATTTCCCCGACTCACATGCAGGACCTTGCACTTGCCCTTGTTGAACTTCATGAGGTTCACATGGGTGCACCTCTCAAGCTTGTCAAGGTCCCTCTGGATGGCATCCCTTCCCTACAGTGTGTTGACCGCACCACACAGCTTGGTGTTGTCAGCAAACTTGCTGAGGATACACTTGGTCCTCTTGAGTTGCCAGATATGGCCTAGCAAAGCTTTTAAGATTGGCGAGAAGAGCACTTGCATGTTACAGTTGACCATCTTAATGTGTATGCCTTCAGTCATTTCTTTTTTTGTAATACAGACTACATTCCATCTGAGTTCTTCACCAGACATACCTAAACTCTATGAAAATGGGCAAAGCTCGATAATTTCTGTAAGTAAGAACTTCATAAAATGATACTCAAGGTTTAGACAGAAAGATTCAACACCCTTTTCAAGTCAGAAAGAATCTAAAACAAGTTGATATAAGGGTAATGATGCCAATCATCTTGAGTGGCTCTAGAGTATCTTAACACTGTAAGGTAGAATTATCTGCTGAGACAGTTCTTCAATGGCAAAGATGAATTAGCTTCTCTACATGGAAAGATTTACTCTTGTAACAGACTTATAAAAGGTCTTATGTAAGAGAAGCATAGTACAAAAATTTGCAGCATACCCACAAAGGTGGAGAACACTGAGAACCAATGAGGAAGAAGAGCTGACATGACAATTTTAAATAGATCACCACTTGTTTATTGACAGCATCCTACTGAGGCCTTGACAGAATATATCTACAGGTATCTTGTTTGGCAAGGAGAAATATATATTTGTTTGTAATAGACATCTTTGCATGTGAGATCATAAAATCCAAAAAAAGAAGGAAAATTAAAAGGAAAAATAAAAGGAAAAATGTCCCTCCTTGTTCCTCGTATCATTCAAGAACTTGTGATGGCTTTGATTGACAGGCACTCACCACAGGTTCTCTGAACACCTGTCGATCCTGTGCCTACCAGGATTACCTGTAGGCGGTAAGAGATCATTTATGGATGTCTTTATGGATCTAGATAACCTATAATGTATTTTCTAAAGCAATAAAATAAATTAAATGAATGAGGGGCTTTTTAAATGCACCTCTAAAATAATGAATTAAGCCTTTAAAATCAGGTCTGGCCCAAATACCAATTAATTTGGCACATGGATAATCTCCAGCAAACTCTTACTGGGGCAGAAAATTCCCCTTTCCACCTCCAGTGCTTTTATAACACCTTCGGACACAATCCTGGAAATGGCAACTTGGAACCAGATGGTTGCACTAATAAATCAAAATAATAAAAAACAAAGAAAATATTTGAGTACTTAATGTCAGGTAAAATGACAAGGTTAAATGTTTTGTTGGCATTTGGATATTGTTCTGAGTGCATTAGAAATGCAGACAGATTGCTGGGGTGTTGGAAAGGCAGTGATCTTAGGACATAATTTATAACCTGTCATAATAGAAATTATTTAAAGGAAAAGGGAACATCTCTGGAAATCTCAGTAATATACGTAGAAAAATCAGGAACCAATGAAAATTAATCAAAAATGGAAGACATTGTGTGATGGGAGAATTTTAAAGTGAAAATTCAGGTTTCATTTAAACATAAATGGAGAAATCTTGAAAAATAATTTGGGTGACTAGTAAAACTTGAACTTAAAACATAAAGACAACAAAAGTACAGGAAATGTGTCATTCACTGAGAAGCCAAAAAGTGGTGTTGTGGTGTGTACAGTAAGAAAGATGGTGACATTTAAGGGAAGAGACTTAGTGATGACCCGCTATCAGACATATCAGGAGGGCTTGATCTAGCTGTGTGCTGCTCTAAATGGCTAAGCGCATCTCCCCCTGGACAAAGGATCTGTAAGAGCAGAGAATTTGTACTGATGCATTTCATGGTACCAAAGCATGCGATTTTTCAAGAGACCAGCTCA
Organism: Charadrius vociferus; assembly: GCF_000708025.1. Classification (NCBI taxonomy): domain Eukaryota; kingdom Metazoa; phylum Chordata; class Aves; order Charadriiformes; family Charadriidae; genus Charadrius; species Charadrius vociferus. The sequence goes on from NW_009647828.1 coordinate 1,841,508, forward strand.
AAAAAATTGGAGTTTTCACATTGGCTTAAATTATCTTTCTGTGCTGGGTGAAACTTGAGCCAAAAGTTCCTTAATTTGTGCAAAACACGATCTTATCTATATGCAGAAGACAATTTATGCAGAAACAGTTCAGTTTGTCAACATTTTTCTTCTGGAGAGATGTTGGGGCCAGGAGGCCCGAAACTGGATACGATATCAAAAGTGCAGGACAAGAGGAGAAGCATCACTCCCCTGGATCTCCCGGCTGCCCTCTTGCTAATACAGCCAAGGATCCTGTTGGGTATTTATGACCACATGGTCACACTTACAGGACTTAAGTGCAACTTTTGGCCCACCTGAACTCTGAGGTCCTTTTTGCCAAACTACTCCTGGTGTAAAAGGGTGGATTTTTTTTTTTTTTTAAGAAAAACCGGTAAAAAAAAAAAGTATGCATAACTGCAGAACCCAAACTGGAGAAAAAAAATGGCATGAATCTCCAGAGCTCTCAAGAACCTTTGAAGAAATCTGGCTATGCCATTAACTATTTCTGTGGGACAGAAAAATAATGGCAAAATGCATCCCAATAATTGCATTTATGGAATTTGATCTGTACGAACAAATATGCTGTGGCTTTCCACCCCCTTCTGATCCCCTGGGAAAATGTGACAATATAAATGTTCTTTGGCAAGAGGAACTCTTATTTCCTCATGACAGACTCCTTTGCATATGTTAAAATGGCAAAATCTGATAAAATGTTCCTGTTATTGAAAAAGAAACTCCAAGTAATTCAAAGCTCAAGGTCATTATGATTGACAGGATGCTGGAGAGTCACTGACACTAAAGGATTTGACAACCTTTCAAACACGTGTCAGATGATACTTTTCTTTCTAAATTAGAAATTTGCTGTTAGAAATCCAATAGGGTCAGGAGATACTGCATTTCAGAATTTAGATGCTTCTCACTGCTCATCAGCTTATGTTTGACATCGTGTTTTCATGCAGCATCTCCTCTTTGCTCCTGCTGAATCTTAAACAGATGTATCAACTCCCACACTGCAACATCCACCTGCATCGATGTCTGTTGTACTTTTCTGACCCCTCCATTAGATAACTGATTGGCAACGGTCTACATGAGCCGTTTGCAAATCCAAAAGCCCTTGATTTGCTGGCCAGCAACATTGTTCTCTTTCAGAGAAAAGCCACAATGTAAAAGAAAAGCAAGAACTTACAAAAGCGCTGCTAAAATAATGGTGACTTTCTGCTTATTGCAGGAGCTAAGCTGGCAAGAGTAAATGCGAGAAGGGTCTCCAGAGCATTCAGGGACAGCAGCTTCCCTGATGGGGCTGAACCATAAAATGGTGCAATTGCTCCCATGGCCAGAAAGGTGAAGTGCTTGGGAACAGTCCCAGTCCCTGCTCTATAGCAGCAGGTTCAGGAGGTGAATTCAATGTGGGAAAGTATCAATATTTTTGCATAGTTTTGAATCACGAGGAGAAAAGAGATTGTTGCAGATTTTTTCCTGTGTAATTCCAAACATGAGTTTGCTCATGTCTGGATAGTTTTCTTTTTCTGTTTGTCTACTAGACATCTTAAACAGAGAATGTGCAAGTGGCAGTTTGTGGAGATCTCATATAAAAGTGTGTTGGCTATGTCCTGAGTACATGGGCAGTGATTTCAGGATTTTGACATGCCTTAGTGCTTGCTGTTTCAGTCAGGCAGTGAACTTTGTAGAGAATACGGATATCTGAGCAAAAGTTTTGTTAGAGAAAAATTTTCCCAATAAAACCTCCATTGAATGCTTGCCTTGCATTCTTCTTACTTCCCCCTTCTTAAATATAGGATTTCTTACATAAGTAAGCATTACACTAAACAGAAGATGTAGTTTTTACAAATATCTTTTAGGGTTATTGAAGTGCTGATGAGTTGTGTGTTGATTATATACTTAAAATGATCATATATCGGGTGTTCTAAGAAATCTAGATCCATGTTGATTCTATTTTGTCTGCGTTCAGCCCCAGTCTGCTAGGGATGGGACACCTCTAAAGACCCCTTTTTTTGCATGATTCCCCTTGCTTCATTCTTATACCACTTTGCATTTTTTTAATTGCATGTCACCATGAGGATTTTTGAACTTCTGTCAAATCTACCGAGGTGTCTTAAAATTTTGTTTCTGTTTTCCAGAGTGTTTTTAGGGTTTTTTCTAACTTGTTAGCTGCAAATATTATCAGAATATTTTATATATCCATAGTCAAGTCAACAGTGAAACTATTAAATAAAACCAGGTTCAGAACAGATTCTATAAGACCTCCACTTGAAACATCTTCCCATTTACAGAAAACCAAAAGGATGTCCTTTTTGTCTCCACCAAATTTTTCGGCAGTGATTTTCTGTTCTATATGTAAAATATAGGTCATGTTCCCTAATTTATTTGAGAACTTCATACCAGAGCAGTAAGAAAAAACTTTTAAGACCTGTTGCCCCTTCTTCTTTCTCTCCATTTATATAGGCTAAATTATCAGTCCGAGAGGGAAATTAGGTTGCTTTAACATAATTTATTCTTGGCAGTTCCACATTGGCCATATATTTATTGCCTTGCTATGAGGTAAGTGCTTATTAAATGTTTAGTAATTTAATTCCACTATTTCCAGAAACTGAAGCTTAGGGAATTTGAGGTACTTCTGATTCCCTTTTTAACACATACTGCTATGTTTTCTGTTCCCTTGAATGTGCTCCCCTCTCCCCTGAACCATGAGTTTTTAAAGATATTTTTTACTGACTCAGATTTCTTAAGTATTTGTACAAAATGGTGTCTTGAAGGCAGGGTGAGAAAAGATTCTGAAAGCCCAGTGTGTCTAATATCTGAGATGAGGAATGCTTTTGGAGATCAGTTTCTATGTAAGTCTTACTTCTCATGGAGGCAAAATTAGGCTGTTAGTGTCAAGAAAGGTGTAAATCTCGGAAGCAGTTGTAGAAATGACACAGGCTTCTAAAGGTAAAATGTGTGAGATGTTTGAGCTGAAATTAAAGAGCATAAGAAAAAATAATAATAATAAAGCTGTGTAATTGTGTCTCTTTCAGTTATCTGAAAGCATTTCTGGCAATAATTTAAAGGCAACTGGTGAGAAATGTTATTCCTTTTGCAGAGGAAAAAAGTCCTAAAAAGGATTAACCACTTGACATGACCTTCTGAAAGTAGATTTTGCAAACTGGGAAACTGAACTGCCGTTTTTCTACACTGAATATCAGATGGTTTTCTTTAGCTGTATTAATATTGCGACTGGTTTAACATACACTGTTATAAATTGACAAGTACTATGCACTCTCCATAAAAACCACCCCTATGGAGCATGTTACATACGAGAGTTGTGCCTCGTTTTTATAATCCATACTCAATTAAACAAATTTATAAAGCATACCTTCATCTGCACCTTATTTCTTCATCTATTTGTCTGTTCAGTGCTAATCTGTGGGCAATAACTTTTGCTCTGCTTTGGAGTTGTTTCACTGAAGTTAATGTTTTTCATGTGACTTCTTTTTCTTGGGCAAGCTCTAGAATACACCATTAAACAGACACAGAGGAATAAAGACAGGATAAGTGAAGCTTATTCCAGAAAGCCAGTCCACATACCTCTTATGACTAGCTGATGTTGGAAGGATGCATGAACAGACTATCAAATATTTTCAGCATAATTAGTTTATAAGTTTCCTTACCATAAATAGAAAGGTCAAAGAATAATATGTAGCAATCATATTTTGGAACACTTTCTATTTAAGTCCTGTGTTATTTGATCTAAAAACACTTGCTAGATTTGAAAGGTGGTTAATTTTGTCAGTAACACTCTTCGGTATCACTGCAGTCTTCATCCCAAAATCTTAAGCACTTGAGCTGAAACCAAAGTCTGTTCTAAAACTAAAGGGATTTTTTTTCTCAACTCATGTATTTATGTTATATAGAAGTATCTTATACAATTTAATAGTGCAATAAAATTCCCATTAAAAATAAACCTTCAGTACAGAAAACCTTCTTAGGAGACTTCAGCGATGAATCAACATGTAAGAGGAATCCAGATAAATCTAAGACTTCATTTCTCATAGCCTGCAGCCATGTGATTTTTTTCTCTTTATTATAAATAACACTAAAATGTATATTTATGCGACCCACCAAAGATGCTTGAAAGGCCTCTGTAGCCCTCAGCAAGGAAAAGATTATAAACCCAAGAACTGAATATTCTGGGAATAGTACACTTAAAATCTTTTTTCTGTGTTCTATGAACTATTGCCTCCTAAAAAAACCCCAAACATATAAAACCAAACAAAACCAAAACCCAAAACTCCAAATAAAGAAAAGGAAAGGAAAAAACTTGCAATTGCAAATGAGCATGCTAACAGGCAAGGTATAAGCAGCTGCTTAGATCCAAACTACTCTCTTTTTGCAGATGAAAGACGACATGCTTAGAAAATGTCTCCTGAAGTGAGTTGGCATTTCTCTTCCTTTTCCACAAAACAACAGAAAACAGGGCAGACATTCCTAAGAAGCCTCAGGGTGAATGCACGCAGCTATATTTTGCGCTGCTATGACAGAAGAAAAGTTTGACAAGAACCAATACTGGAAGGTTCATTCTAGTCAATTCTTAAGTTAGAAAGTGAAGACATGACAAGGGATTTTCCTTGGAGTTTGGGTTTTTTTTTCCCCCAATGGCGGATCATGAAAAATTGTACTTTTACTGAAAATTTTCACTTTTCTAACCAAAATTTCCCAGATCTAAACTGAATGCTAAAACTATGTATTTCAGGTCAATATGACTGATATTGAAATATTTCGGTTTGAAATGATCAACTGATTTTTGTCGTGAAGACTCATCTGTAATCTCTTGGTGATCATTCCCTCACAGAAGCTGTTTTCCAGGAGCACTGTATTCTTTTCCTTCCTAGTTCTCTTCTCTTCCCTTTCCTTAACTGCATATCATGTGAGGCGCTTCTCCACTGGTGGGCTGTATCTACAGGACTCACTATTGTTAGAAAAAAATCAATTTAATCTGTAATTTTTCCAACTGTAGAATCTGTAAGGCCTACCCTTTCCCAATTTTACTTCTAATTTTGGGAATACCAAGTGTTTTAAAATGTGTTCATTCCTGCAGTGAGGAAGATTCTAGATTTGTCTGTTCCAAAACCAACTCCAGACATTTGGATGCCAAATGTTGAACAATGACTGGAAAAAACTGTGATGGGTTAGGATGGGTTCACCAAGCTGAGTGGTGTGGTTGACATGCTTGAGGGATGGCATGTCAAACCGTCACTGTGAATTGAACTGCACCTTTGCCGGACTGGAATGCAAACTGGGATGGACTCTTCTCATCCACCTTCTTAAAGCTTTAAGCATATTTATACAGGCTAGCAAAGATTCTTTTCAAGACGTAGAAAAACACAGACAGAAAAAAATAAGGGAAAGCAAAGAGACAATCCTGAAAACTTTATTTTTTTTTCTTTCTTTTTTTTTTTTTTTCTGTTGAGCAGATTGATCAAAGTCCTAAAACTTTTGCAGGAGACACAAACAAGACGTTTGATCTCTAATGGTAGAACTGTTCTGGACTCTCAGTGAAAGAGCTGGTTTGCCCCTTTATCTGGGTGGAATATAAAGTTTTAATAATCTCTACCATTCTGAGTCATTCTAATCCTATTATCTGTCAATCCTCTTGGTATTCTATATATGTACTTAGTTTTCAGAGGTTAGATGGACTTTTTTTTTTTTTCTTACACTCAAATCATCTGTGCTACTTTCCCACTAAGCAGACCAATGTAGTAAAGTCCCGGTGCTCTGCCATCCCTAATGCCACTCGTGACACAAATTGCTGTGCTTTTTGACTTCCCCAAAGGCCGCTACATCTCCCAGCACAGCTGAAGTTATGCTTACATTCTGAGTACAAAGTGGTGACGGGGGAAGGTGCAAGATATGACACCATTTGCACATGAGATGATCTCATCTTTGTTCTGTTTTACTCTAATACTTGATCTTTTTCCCAGTGACCTGCTTGCTTGACAAATTAAAGCAGAGAGAATAACAGTGAAAAGATCCACACATTTACTGTTGCATACTGAAAAATAGCACTTCTTGCTGCTATATTTCTAACTTAAAATTTTCTTCTATTATCACTGACAATTTCCATTGTCAGAAAATATTACATTAACAGCATTTTTTTTCTGTGGGGCCATTTCATTGCTATTTCAGTGCCTGATTCCCCTCCTAACAGTATCATAACTTTTCTTGTCAAATAAGTTTATGTCCTGGTATACTCAAATACCATGATAATGAGCAACACTGAAATGTCCAAATGGAAAAGCTGAATGAGACATTATACTAGAAATCAACATTTATAACACCCTCAGGTGGCAGGTTTGTAATTAGCATAGGAACTTAGAGATCAATTACACACGGAGCTTTTGCTTTGTGGTAATTAATCATCATGCAGTTGAACTTCTTAAGTACATTATGTGATATTACTAATTAGAAATGACAGAGGAAGCTAGATAACTGCTTGTTACTGTGTAGAAATGTCCACAAGAGCTCCAGGGCTGCTTCTATTTGTAGACCAACTTGAGAAACCGGGAAATTTTTTTTGTTGTTGTTGCATAATCAACACCAACCCTTTTTTTCTTTAATGATGACTGTTCAGTTTCTGGGAATCTAGCAGCTATTACTTTTATGCTAATTTTGATATGTATGAAGTTTCATACATTACTCCAGATATGACCCTTTCAGCGTGTCTTGCCTGCATCATGAGCACAGTCTGAAATATATGTCCACCACGTGTACAATTTTGTTAAGAACCATTGTTCCTTTCCTTTGAGTTTTTCTAAAATATTTGCTTGGCACAAGTCCCAAACAAATTAATAACAACCGGATGCCTAACTTAATAATAAGAGAAAAAAGATCAATCATGTTTTTCAAACCTTCATTTACTACATTTATTTGAAACAATGCTGTTTTCCCTAATACTAAACTACAGTGAGTTTCTCCAACTTTTTATTTAGAAGCTCTGTTTTCCAAAATCTTCGTAATTCCTATTGCCTTTTTAAAGAATTATCGATGTATTTCTTCATTTATCGTGTCTGAACTGGTGACAGGGAAATTTCCAGTGCTTGAGAAAAACAGGATGCTTTTCTTTACATACTTTACAGTGACAGCAATGTTGTAGGCATCCCAGTAAGAAGCGTGTGTTTGCCTGGTAAGACGGACTCATGGTTTATTTTAGCCACTCTACTTTCTATGTATGTTTTCTACAGAACTTTGTAGCACGGAATTTTTCATCTTATCTCTGTGTGGTTCGTTATTCCCATTTAAAAGTAGTATCTTGTAATTTCCTGCATTGAACTGCACCCTATTTATTTCAGACCATATCTTTAATTTGTTCAGATCATTTTGAATGTTATGCCTATCTTCCACAGTTCTCGTGGGATCTGTGAGAACTACTAGTTTATTATTTTTTTGCAAACTAATTGCTTTTGCAAGTCCTAATGGGATGCTGTTCCAGAACTTCATTGCTCTGAAATGACAAAAAACTTTCTAATTTCCAACCTAAATATATTACTGGTCATGTTTGTTCTTGTTCCTACCCTATTTTAATTTCACTAGTGATTTCAATTCTAGCCCGATGCATTTATGGATGACAATCAGATCTTCTGCTCAGCTTGTCAATTTCATAGACTCAATAAGCAAAATTTTTTTTGTTTTTTCCCATGATGGGGTTTCCATTCTGTCTCCCTCCTCCCAGCCCTTCTGAAAGCCTCCTCCAGTTTGACTTGATTTTTCTTGATCTTGAGACAACTTCTGAAATTCAGCAGCTTGTTCCTTTATTTTCAGTTGCAGTCAACACTTAAATGTAACTTATTACACACATACACATCCATTCTAGAATAGCTACGTCTATTAAAAAAACCCCCCCTCAAATCAATTATTTTATATCTCATGGGGCTGATTATGGCAGATGAATTTTCTCTAAGTTCCCTTTGCAGGTTAAGTGGATCACTGTATGTAATACTTTGAAGTCCACATAGAATTCTCCTGCGTCAAGAAAGGTAGTTTTTTACATAGAAACACAGAGCAGAATGAAAACCTGTAGATCTTCCAAACCTGTTCTGCTGACTGTGGCAAACACACAGTATACTCCTCCTAACAGGCTTTCAGGCATCAGTAGTATGGATTTTTTGATGGGAAGACTCCCCTGAAGACATAAGTCCCTGTTCTGTTCTTAGAGAAAAGCATAAGCAGCAGCTGTAGGAGTTTTCTTAATTTCTCACATCACAAAGAGCAGGGCTGAGCAGGAAGCACTCAAAGACTACATGAGAGCAGAAATTTTTGATCCTCACCTGGTGAGTGAAGCCTCCAGGACTCGAAAGTCCTTCCTCTCATTTCAGATACACTTCAATTTCTTCAGCACTGATGAGTCTGTTCCATCCACTTCCCATGGTCCAACCATAAACCCCAGCAGCTGTTTTTGGTAAATTGGATTGTTTTTCTCTACTCAGACCTCTCACACCATTCAATCCTCCTGTGTGGGGGCTTACAAACTTCAGTAAGTGAAGGAAATAAGAGGCAATCCCAGAACAAGACTCCAAAAGCTCAAAACTACTATTGCTTTCATGGATATTGATCTAAACAAGTTCCCTCTGGGTTGTCTCTAGTCAAAGTAACAGAGAAGAAATACTAACGATTTCAAGGCTTCTTTGAGCAGCCATTCAGTCTCAGTGCTATTATTTATTGATCTTTACTTTTGTTCAGGTAAACCCTCTTCGGGGCTTGCATTTTAAATGAGAGACAGAAACAGAACGAAGCTGGCTGATAGATCTCATATATGGAGATATATAGTTTATATTTCCATCTCTGGTTGCTTCTCTTGTGGTATAGGCAGTATTAAAAGAAATTTGAAGGATACCCTTCACTTCTCTGCTATTCTTGAAGAGGTATTCTGGGTTTTCTTCTTTTTTGCTGTAGCTTGTTCAGAGAAAATAAAGCATCTTAGAGGAAGAAAAGCTGTAAAATCCAGTCTCAGTATGCACCTGTTTTAAATTGATGCTAAGGAAATTTCTGAAAAAGTCCTAACAGGTCTGGGCTATTCCTTTCTGGGAAAAGCGTTGGGGGAGAGAAGAGCCACTTCCCGTACAGGAAATCTGTATAAAAGTTGGAAAGGTAAAATCAATTGATGCAAATCTCTCTTGAGTAAGGGGGAACCATCAGCTGCAAAACTCAATGTCTTGCTTTTTCACTTAGCCCCTTCCTGTTGATTTTTAAAAACAAATGAAGCTTCTTTCTACCAAAACTGAGTCATGAACTTCCAGACCTGGCTCAGCTTTCCTTTTAGGTGTGACAGGATCCCTGGTATTACCTCTTCATAATTGTGTTGTAGCTGTGTAGTGCATAAATAATATTGTCTAATGAAATGTAAAAAACAAGACTAACTCACTAAATTTCATTGATTCTCAAAGAAAGCAAAATTCAGATGATGCTAAGGCTGAAAGTATAAACAGCCATTAAAAAACAGTAAAAAGATAATAAGTGTGTGTTAAATTCCAAAATTCAGCAAAATAAAACCAGGAAAATTGATCTAAGAATGTACTTAGAAATACTAGAAATTAAGATGAAAAATGTCTTAAATGTGACTTGCAGTGGAATCAGATAATAAATATGAAACTAAAGGTATAAAAAGTAGTGTTTTAAAGAGAAATTAATTTTAGTGCTTTTTTAAAATGTATATATTCCCTCCCCATGACATCACATTTCATAGATATAATTAAAAAATCGGGTTAAGAAGAAGATCTGGACGCCCGTGGTCAAACCTCCTCTCTTGCACAAATCAAAGCTAGCTGCAGAATGAGATCAAGTTGGTTTTAGCCTTGCCCAGCTGAATTTTGAATGTCCCGAAGGCTGAAGATTCAACATCTCTTTAGGGAACCTGTTCCGATGCCCAGCCACTCTCTCAAAAACACAAGTTTTCCCTTTAATCGAAAAGGAATTTTCTTTTCTGCTTTGCTTTTTTTTTACTTAAACTGTGCCTGTTTGAGAAGTCTGGCTCCATCTTACCTATAAGGACAGACCAGATTTTTAGATAGTGGAAGACTCCAGCCCTACAAACATTTTAGGCATTCCTACTCTGGGTTCTCTCCAATGTCTTTCATGTATTTAGGGGACCCACATCTGAACATAGTACTTCACTCTGGTCCCACCAGTGCCAAACAGAAGGGAACAATCCCTTGCTGCGATCTGGTGGATGTCCTTTTGCTACTACAGCTGCAGATGCTGTTGCCTTTGTGGTGGCCAGGTGTTCTGCTGACTGTTGTGTAGCTTGCTGTCCCCACGGCTTCTTCTTTCTTCGCAGAGTTCATAGAATCATGATCTGGGTTGGATTGAAAGAGACCTTTAAAGATCTTCTAGTCCAATTCCTTGCCCAAAGCCCTGACCAACCTGATCTTGACCATTTCCAGCAATGAGGTATGCACAACTGGTCAGTTTGATGCTGACCTGCATTGATCCACGGTCCTGCTCTGTCCCAGGTGCTGAGTTTGCATTTGTCACTGTTGAACTTCATGAGGTTCAGGTTAGTCTGGTCCTCCAGCTAGCTGAGGACCCTGTGAATAGCAGCCTTGACCTCCACTGCAGAAACCTCTCACCTCATAGGGTGGTGCTGTCCACAGACTTGCTGAAGATGCATTATGTTCCCTTGTTGTGATCATTGATGAAGATATTTTAACAACATTACCACATTATTGATGCTTGAATGTCACTGCTTAAACCTGAAACTGTTGAGTACTATACTTGTAGCCTGATTCTTGTAGCAAATTCCTTCACTATAAAAGACCATCAGGCTGGTGTCAAGCATGCTTCACTCTCGGAAAAATCCTTATTAATTATTCTCAATTGTCTTCATGTCCTTCCTGTGCTTGGTAATGTTTTCCATGAGAATTTGTTCCACATTCTGAGGTGAGGTTGACTGGCTAGTAAATACCCAAATCATCCTTCCTGCCTTTTTTGACCATGCACTTTATTTTTCCAATGACTAGGGACACCTTCCTTGAGTAGAGCAAAAATTCGAAGATGATAGAGCTTGTAATTATTTCAGACAGATCCTTCAGCACTGACAGAAGCATGACCTTGGGTCCAGTAGACTTGTATATGTTTTGATTTTTTAAGTAGCCCCTTTCTGAGGTACTGATTCCACCCTACCTGTGGTATGTCTCCTGTAAATTTTGCTACTAGTCTTAGAGATCCAGATGGTCTGAGAGAACATTTGACCAGTTAAAATAGGTAAAGAAGGCACTGTATATCTCAGAAGTTTCCATGTTCATCACTAGTTTTTCTGCCCTGTTTAGAACTGAGCCCTGGTCTTCATTCTGCTGCTTATGTGCCTACAGAGGCAATTCTTGTTGCTCCCAACCCTCACCACTTATCTCCAAAACTCCAAAGTCTGGCCACCCATGTTGCATACCTGGATAGCTGTGTGATGATTCTCTGTCCCTCTGTGTCTGTCCCTGCTTCCAGTTCCCATGCATATCAGGTTTGTGTTTGAGTTTGACCAAGAGTTCCTTGTTAAGCCAAAATTGTCCTCCAAAATGTGTGCCCATTTCCTTGCACATCAGGATGGATTACTCTCCTGCTTTGAAGAGGTGGTTCCTGAAGACTGATCAGTTTGTCTGAGCACTTTTGCCCTTCAGGACTACAGGGTCCTGCCCAGAAATTCCCCAAATAAGCTGAAATCTAGTTTCCTGAAAACCAGCATCTTCTGCCAGCTATTTGCTTCCTCAGTTCCCCCAGTTTATGAAGTGTACCCTACCCTTTCAGCTCAAGCCAAGGCTGACTTTGTCCCTCACATCCTCGGCTACTGCTTCACTGTTTGAGAGTAGCACATGCAGCAGAGCACTCTACCAAGTCAGCCATTCTACACCAACATCGTGTTTTTTCCCCCAAGGCACTACAGAAACCTCCTGGATTAGTGGTGTCCTACTATGTTGTCCTCTCAGGAGATGTCAGGTTGGTTGAAAAGTATGAGAACCAGAGACTAGAATCAGGAAACCTCTTGAAGAAAGCTTCATCTTCCTCCTTCTTTTGAACTGAACAATCTGTAGATATCCACTGTGACACGTTCAAGTATTAGATATCCTTTTGGTTCTGACTTGGAAATGCTGGGGCCTGTGCCATAGAGTTGCTCTGTGCATTTGAGCCATTCCTTACCAATGGGACAGTCCATTTTATCAATGTTCTTAGCACCTATTGCACCAAAATGGAATGGGCGTTAAATGGTTCAGTGTAAGATGGCACTGTCTGCAGGACTAGCTGTGTGTCAATGCTCCTCCTGCTCTCTGAGCAACAGGTTTGTGGGGAATCTGCTTCAAGATGAGGCATGTCATTCAAACCAGCATGAGTCCTTAATGTGACCAACATCTAAAATAAGATTCCCTCAGTTAGTCTTTAGCCCATGCATAGCCCTGACCAGCTGGCCATCTAACTTCTGAAACGTTCCCATATTTAAAAAAACAAACAAATAGTTCCCCACACACAGTTTGTTTAAAATCTCGGTGCTCCAGCTTTGCCTTTTTTCTGAAATACCTTCTGTTGATAGTGATTTGTGGTTAGTTACATACTGTTTCCCTCTAGCTCTGATAGGAAAGCCAATAGTACTTGATCTTGGTGGTGATCTTGACTGCCCTTCCCTAGTGTCACTTGTTTTTTTCAAAATACTGTGCTTCCAAACTCACTACAGTAGGTTTGCTCTCAAAGCAGACAGCAAAGTCGACCAGTGGCTCAGTTTTTCTTTGGCAAATACCAAGTCAAACTTTGAGTTCTTCTTGTTCATCCTTGAGATGAAGGTGATTTGTGGTACCAGGGAATCAATAGGCACCTTAGGTTCTGGTGATTACATGTACCCTCCTTTGGGAGAGCTCTTTACAACATTTGGCATGAACATGATGAATTTGGATTGAATAGTTATAGATAGGTGGTTGGGCATTTTTTCTGCTTTTTTTTTTTGTGTAGAACCTTCTGTCACATACATGTAGCTAACAGCTGACTCCTTTTGATGGGATTTCCTTATGTTTAAGGATGTGGCAGAGGAAGCTATGATGGTTTTTATCAGTTATCCCTCATAACGGACATTAGAGCATCAGTTATCTCACATAGTGGACATCCCCAGGACCACGGCTTTTTTTCTGAGTGCAAGGCAGAGCCCACCAAGTCTAAGCATATTGGATGAGCTGGATTATTGTTGGAGACTGTCACTAAGGGAATCTTTGGTCTCCTTGGTGGGGATGCAGCAGTAGTATAATTGGAGAAGGATATATGGCCATGTATTTTTGGTATGAACAAGCTATTTTCTGTACCAACTGAGGCCACCATTTCTATGCAAGCAGTCTCACTTCTTAAAAAGAATGCTGATGTGCTTAATCAAACTAGATGTGGTCTTATGTCCAAGTAACTTACCTGATCCTTCAGCTGAAAGGATCTCCATCCCTATCAAAAGTTTAGGTACTTATTTAAGAGGGTAAAGGTAAACATTCTCAATTTTAAATTTAGAAGGAAAATTAAGGAGAAACAGTCTTATTTGATGACACTGTGGAAAATTTTTATTTGTCTTGGCGGCCTAGCTGTCTCTGTTCCAATCTGACTGGTCACTGTTGACAACAGTGGCAAAGCCTTCTTTCTTGGAGTATGTGTAGATGGATTTTGAACCAACAATGTTCTTTTGAACAAGTATTTCAATTCAGAATTATTTGCTCAATTCCAAACACCTGCTAAGGCCATTACCAGGAGACTACGGGTTATTCTTCATCTACTGCAAGATTTGATACAGCTCCCATAAATAATCCCGATTTAATTGAAGTATATACTCTTCACATATGTTCACAACTTAACAGCGGCATACTAATTTGGTGCTCTGCCTTGTGCTATTTATCTCTAAGATGGGTCTTAGGCACTGTTTTGCTGGCAATATACATATATATGACTACACTTGTCCCAGAAAGCTCAGTCAAGACAACACAGAATATGTTGCGAAATAATAAACAGGAACAGTATAAGAAAACTTATACTTTTGCTATAATAAAATATAACAATTGTAATGCAACAGTGAACTCACCCTGTTGAATTTGTTTCCCTCTTCTCTAGGCATTTTGAGAGCTGGATTTAGAGGACAGCAAGGTGAGTTTGTGGATATTTACTGAGTTCTTCCCACTCTTGAGGGCAGCGTGGGAGAAAATATGACAACCGCTAGGAATTTTGAAGTGCAGGTCTACGAGAGGGCAGCCAACCCTCAGAAGCCAATCCACCTATGACTAATCAGTTGTGACTCATCTCAGGCTTTGATTTCTTTTATTAAGGCTTTTCAAAGTCTCTACATCCTAGGAAACATATAGGCAATACACAAGTACGATTAACTCAGAGCAATCCACAGGCTTACAGGTTATTACAAGAAATAACACCATTAATTCTCCTAAGTGCTTGTATACAGAAATAGCAAAGGAAGATGAATAACTTCAAGAGCTATACAGCCCCAGGTATAATGGCATCATGTCACCTCAAAAAAGCCCTGGTATCCTAGCACCAGACTTCCATTCTCCCCAGTGGAAACTCTTTTCGGGTGACTCTTAGGCTGCACAATGCTTGTTGGCATAGCTATTCATAAACCATCCACCAGATCTGAAAGCAAGGGCTGAAGGAAACCCACACACTTGTGACTACAGAGTGTCTGTTCTTACCCAGCAGGTGTGATAAATGGCTGCTTTTTTTTTTCTGACTGCTTTCTACAAAATCATTTTTGAAAGTCTACCTAATAACTGTTATGGTTTTTCTGGTTTCCAAAGCTTTAGACCATCTCATGCTGTAATTCCAGATTTCTGTTTCTTCAACATATAGAATAAAACCTATTTAATCAGAAAATAACAACTTCTCCTTTGTCCCTGTACACACGCAACTGTCCTTAGACAAACTCAGCAATTGCTTTACAGTTCAGTCCAGTGGTGGAAAAATAAAGATGTTCAAAGTGCAAGAAGCACCCTGGTAAGTTACCTGTGCTTTTTAGAAGGTGTATGACACTTGTCAACTTCTACAGCTTCCTACAACCTGTCTTCTCTGGCACCTTTTCCTAGTTTAAGCTCTATATTTTCCATCACAAAAATACAGCTCCAGCATTTTCAGTTAACAGAGAAGGCTCTGCAGATCATGCAGTCAGGGAAAGGTCAGGCCATGTTCCTCATCTCATGTGGCTATTTGGTTTTTGAAGGCTGAGTCTTGTTCCTGAAGCACTCCTGCTACTCTCCAAGCAGAAACTGAGTGGGTTATTCTTAAACTTATACTCCTGAAAGGTGATTAAGTCAAGCTTGTCCTTTATTCCTTGTTTGGTCTTGAATGGTAATTGGTGATAGATGAAGAATAAAGCCTCACTATGATGGTGTTGTCAAAAAGACACTATGTGGGTTCCACCTTCATAAAGAAGAAATGTAATGAATTCTTGGCTGTAGTGGGAAGTGCATTATTGATGAGGAGCTTTTGGGAAAGAAAGCTCATAATTTTGTGAACCTGCAGTTTGTTAAGAGAAGCATTCAGTTGTATATGCTTAATGAATGGGAGGAATGGCTTTAAACTGGAAGAGGGCAGGTTTAGATTAAAAATTAGGAAAAAGTTTTTCACTTTAAGGGTGGTGAGGCACTGGAACAGGTTACCCAGAGAGGTTGTTGAGGCCCCATTCCTGGAGGTGTTCAAGGCCAGTCTGGACGTGGCCTTGGGCAACCTGGTCTAGTGGAAGGTTTCCCTGCCCATGGCAGGGGGGTTGGAACTCGATGATCTTCAAGGTCCTTTCCAACCTAAACCATTCTATGATTGCATTCAAAACTTGAAATACCAAGCAAATATGGCTTTAGAAATTTACCACTTTAGGAGTTTCATGAATGTGGATTTTTTCACTAATGTACAGAGTATACAAACTGTTGCCTAGATTCAAAAGAAAAACAAGGTGTCATAGCTTCTTCATCAGCCAATTAAATTTTCTTGAGAATCTATGCTTTGCTGCGATATTACTGCAGTCTTACTCTACTTAAGAGGCAGTCAGCTAATACATCTTTTGATAGGGAAGGGAATTGCTGTTCTCTATATATTCCTAATTCATTTTACACTTCCTTTATTGTTTGATTCTTTCAATAAAAACTGAAGGAGAAATGCAAAATGATACTGGTAAACTAGTTTCCTTGGAATTTAAACATCTGCTTGAGTTTTAATCAGATGATGGTGTACCACATATCTTTGGAAAAGACAGGTGTTTCTAGGACTGAGGAAAAAAGATTATGATTTTTTTTGGTCTAGAGAAGTTGGGATTGAGAAGATTGGCAGTAAATGTGTGGATATGCTGCTATCACACCAAATCTCTGGTCACAGATGCCAAGGACTTGAAATAATTTTCAGATTCATTTGTGCATCTGGGACATCAAAGTGCCTCATCAGTGTCTTGATAGAACTGCCTGTGTTGCTGTCATTTTCTAAGAAACTTCTATAAAATGAGAAATGCCACCATCTTACGTGGTTGCAGTGGAGAAAAATTCTTTAATGTCAGAACAGATGATTGAAGAGATAACCACTGATTAAAAGGTTTTGTTAAAGCAGTGTTCATGATACCATTTCATTAACTGAGTTATAAGTAGATAAGTTCTTCTGAGGCAGTCTTGCCAATATTTTTTCCTCCCTTATGATCTGAACTGTTCATTCAACACGAGAACCATCTCCTGTTTTCCTAGTGTGTTCTAGTGTTTTCTTCGTGAAGGCCGAGCTCACACCCACCAAGGAAGCTGAGAAAATGCATAAATGCACTGAAGCACCTGTTATTTCAGTTCCAAGCCTTCTAAAGCTAGCACCTGAGTCTCTAGGACCAACCGTCCATTGCTATTTTGGAAATGTTTCGATCTAATTTAATCTAGTTTGCTGATAATGCTGTAGAAGCCCTGTTTTATTTTTTAGAAACTGTATACTGTGGAGAGTAGACAGAGTCTACACAGTCTCCTGGACTTTCTGCTTCAAGCTTGAGCCAAGAAATAACAAAATATTATTGATCCTTCCTCTACATTCTATTTTGTCTATCTTACCCTTCTCTTCAACTCTTTCCACAAAACACAAAAATTTGGGTGGCAGGAATCTCAGTTTTGCAATCAGTCTGCTGCTAAAGGAGATACACAATGGTCAAACTATATGTGGACGTGTGCAATGCAAACATCTACCTCAGAGCTAATCACTGTAGGATCCTTTAGTAACTGGTGGGAATCAAGTGAATATACTCAAATGAGTCGGGAGCATGAGTCAGCTCATGATGCAGGTGTGTAAAATAGGTCTGATGATTCATGATTTAAAATTGCCTAGTTCTTTCCTTTAATTCTTAAGCCTTGGGTGACTAGTTCATGTGTGACTGTCTGGAAAGACAAAAATTAAAGGTTAGACCAGATTAATTCTGTCTGGAGACCTTTTTGTTTCTTCTCATTATTTAAACAGAGATCTGTGAGCTGTTTGTCTGTCTTCAGTAACTTCTCAGTGATCATTGTATGATGATAGAGGCAAACACATTGTTTGCTTGCGTGTTTAAGGTACCATTCAGTTAACTGAGGCAAAAATAAATTTTGAAAAGGAGAAACAAAACTAGGTTTATAAATGAAAAGCATCATAATTTCTGACACTTTTAGTAGACTATAGTCACTAATCACACAAAAGAAATGCTCCACCTGTGTTGCTGGGCAGGGACAGTGGTCAACTGTTTCCACCGCATATATTCTAGACTTGTACAAAATATTTTTTTTAAATGAAACCATCCCATGCATCTTTTATTTCAGAAGAAACCTGCCACTGTAGTCTGCAGGTCCTCATTATGACATTGAAAAAATAGGCTTTTCTATTAATATAATTATAGGATGCAGGCATTGCGCAAATTAGGGACATGTTAGGGATGCTCAGATCTTGAAATCCAGCAGTTCACGGGGATCTCTGTTAACAAAGGAGTATAAACTTTCAATTGCCTGTAAACGCAGGAGCCTGTAAATATTCTTCTGAAATATTTGCCATGATTACCTTTCTTCCTTTAAGGAACAGCATTTCCTTCCTTTTATAATGGTGTTATATAGAATTTACTGTGGTATATTGCCAATTTCAGTAACAAGGTTTATTCAACACAATTCTCCATAGAGACTGCATGTTAAGCATGCTGAGCAATGGGGTTTTGTCAGAAATACTAAGAATGGAATCTTTTTAATGTTGAAGTTTTTCAGCAAGATTTAGAAGCCGTAGGCTTGTAATTTGAGCTTGTTTTTACCTGTATTTGTGAGTCAGTGATTCCGAAAGCACTCTCAACAAGGGACTCAGTTTCTAAATCCGGACTCTGAATTCAGTCTTGCAGGATCCAAAGAAATATGCAATCTGCTGCAGAAACCTCCAGACATTTTTACAGAAGCGAAGGTCTTGCCATTTTTGTGATGTAGTACTGACTCCTGTAAATCCCTCTTCCCAGTGCTGTAAGATAACACATACTTTGCAAGATTTCACCACTGCAATCTGGAGCAACCTGGCTGAAGTTTAAACAGGAGAGATCAATTATCCATGTCTGACAACAACACTTAATATTGGCACTGTGAAAGAGAACATGACGCGAAAGAATGATCCAGACTGACATTAAACCAATTGGATATGAAGTCCCTAAGCTAAAAACCTACCTTGTAAATGTAAATTGGTATGACGGCTGACAAAGCAATTCAGATCTTAGAGCTCAGGCCAGTATGAACATATCTTTGGACAGCTGCTTGCCATCTCAAGTCAGATACATCCCTAGCTTCTGTCAAACCCCTCATTGTCTCAGCTTCTCAGTGCAAGATATCCGTCAGCACTGAAAACTAAACCCTTGTTTAGTACATCAGTACTAAAAAATCAGTGCAAGCAAGGATGTGCTTACAGAGTTGGTCTGTGACTTCAGCTCTGTCTGAGCACATCCTTGTCTTCAGAGTTCTTTCATTTCCTAACTAGACTCATCCAACTAATGTGACACCTTGCTGTCATTGCCTTGTTTATTCTATTTGCAATTTCTATCCTTTTTTTTTTTTTTTTCTTTCTCTGTGTCGTCTTTACTTAGATATCATCTGTTTGCAATAAGGATTGTGCCTGTCCCAGTGAGACTTTACATCTATTTGGTGCTGAACATGGTTAGTATACCCCTGACCCTCGGGAAATCCGTAACACAGCCACTGCTGAGATGTTTTCCCCCATATGCCAATGGAAGGAACTATAAAACTGTGGTGGGAAAAATTAATCAATCTTACTCACTGTAGGAGGGTACTCATTTTTTCCTCAGGACCTCTGAATAATATATTTGGAATGCATCAAGAAAATAAAGCATTTTCTGGTTAAGAAGAGGCAGGAGGATTCTGATCACTAGCTCCCGAGTTACGTCACTTTGATGTGATACAACCAATGTTGGCCTGCTGTGTGCAGTATGTATTGCAATAACGGCTGGGACTGTTAACTCTATCCATGCTGGCTAGTACCAACAGGACAACATCAGCTCAGGCAGCATTCACCTTCCTAAAAATCCTGAATGTAGCTCCTAGCAGGGAGGTTACAACAGAGGAAAAAATCAGACTGCCTGTATTCATTTCCCAAGGAGCAGCTGTTCCTGCTTCTATGTACCTCACAAGTGAGAGGCTCAGTTGACAAGACCACTTGCTTAGCTAATTCGGGAACAACCAAAATAAAGAAGCTGTAATTCTTTTTGCAGTTCACAAGGCAAAATGCCATACAAACATCTCCTCCTCCACATGCTTGTTAGTAGCAGTTGTGAAAGCCTTCACAGTATAATTAGCGGTACTAGTATGGATCAGCACCTGAAAAACAGATATGCAAAACCAAAAGGAAATATTTGTCTCCGTGAGCCTGGCAGCTGTGCTTCAAGGTGCAAATAAGAAGAAAAACCATGCTGACATTTTGAACACTTGAAATACCTCCAGCTCCAGGTGTCGCGATTCCATATTCAGGAAGATATTTTCATAACTACTTATGGCTTGTATTACACAGGTATGATAAAATCCATTAAACAATTCATTTCTGCACTTAAGGTCATGTTCTTCCTCTTCAGACAAAAGCAAATCAACTGTCTGGAGTAACGGCTAACAGACTTTATCATCATTCAGTGGCTGTAATATGAGTGTTAAAATCATCAGCCTATGCAAGACTGAGAACTGCTCAAAACTAGTACACTCATGCAATTAGTGAGCAGCATACTACGCGCTCCAAAACAGATTGCCTAGTTAATTCTTAGAATAAAATAAAAAAAAAATAAAATAAAACTAGAGAAAAGCTTGACATTGTGTCTTCATCAGAAAACAGCAAGGCAAGGAGGACTTAAGATATGCCCCTTCAAGTAAGGACCGTCTTAAATATCCTCTCACAGTGTTCAAGACTACATAAAATTAATTTTGCAGTTTATTATTTAAGGTACGGACAAAGAATGATAATGAAGAAAGTGGTTTTGTAATTTACCACATTAGACAGTGACTTGCCATCTTTAGGGATTCAGATAAACTTTATTACTGATAAGGTGAAATAGCAGTATTTGCAGTTCTACTACTGTGTGGTCTGTGACTAGATATCACTGTGTTTTACAAAAAGAGTCTCACTGTCTCCCACCTATTCTCACCATTCCCAAACATGAGGTTCACTCAATATAGTACTGAAAACAACGAGAGAAAATGACTAAACCAACATACCAGTCTTTAAATGAGGCAGGTTTGTTTTTTTTTTATTAAGTCATGCTTTCACTCATTTTAATTGAGATTAATTCTGATCCATCTCAGAAAGTGAAAATTTCTTCACCTAGATTTCCAAGTCATTTTCATCAAAGCTTCTCGATTGCTTTAATACTAATTTCCAGGTCAAAATGTGATCAAAAGGGTATTGAATTTTCACAGTTCCCCCCACCACCACCACTTTTACGTTTTTGCAAATCAAATTCCTTTAACCTTCTTCTTAGATTATTTCCTTGTTAGACATATCCAGTTTTTACAGATCAAGAGCCCAGAAAATACAATGAAGAGGCATTATGAGCCACAAACTTTCAGAGAGTACTCAGTTAGGATTTACCATATTTACTTTAACTAGTATTAAAGGGTTATCACAAAAATATAAATTTATGTGAATTTTTCTTTAAAAAATAGCTTTTCTCATTGCTAAGCAACGCTCATTCCAAATTCTGCTTGTGTATCACTATAAACTTTGGCTTTGTAGTTTTTAAAATTGAAATATTTGTTCGACCTTTACTTTCATTCACAATAACAGTTTACCATAGGAGCCTGTTTCATGTGCTCTGTACTCGGATTTCAGCGTATTTAAGAGCTGAAAAATGAACCTGCAGAGCTAGTGAGGTCCTAACAGGCCTGAAGCTGGACAACAGCCTTTCAGCAAAATGTTTCAAATTGACATTTTCTCTCTTGCTGAAATGAGTTCTGGAAGACAATGGAAAGAAGCCTAGAGAATTTCATTCTAAATGTTCCTGC
>NW_009647828.1:1863047-1868229 GCF_000708025.1 Charadrius vociferus
CCTGCTGAGTGCGTGTTTGAAGCCCATATTAATCTCCTTCAGCACTGAAAACCTTAACCAGAAATCTAATTTGAGGTCCTTTCAACTGGAGATTTTGAAATTAATACCATTTTCTTGAAGGAAAATCTTTGGATAAGTTCATCATGTTACGTTCCATTGGTTTGCTGCTGCATCATTCTTTGAATTAGCTTTTCATGTTGGAGGAAAGCATGCCACTTCTCCCTTTGGCAGATGGCCTCTGCAATAGCTAGGGGTTTATAAGCCCAAAATACACTTTGCACAAGACAGGAAAAATTTGGATGACCCAAATATAGCTGTGTCTCTCTATCAAAAAAAGGGCAGTCCAAAATTTACAGGGAGTCTGTTTGTCTGCAGTGATCTTTGTGCTGTCCACCCATGAAAAATCCCATGTTGCTCAGCCACTTAAAATAGACGATTACCTTATTCTTTGAAAGTCACTAAGTTTCAAAGCACTTATGATGCAGAGGCTGCCCAGGAAAACTCCTTCCTTTGGCCTCTGTGATCAGACTTTTAATATTGTGCAATTTTAATGTTTTTATACTGATATTAAAAAATATGGAATTATAAACTGCAGTGTAATTTCTGACACAAGTTAGTGTCAGTGAATGAAAAAAATTGTTATGACCTCTACAGAACTGCATTAATCAATCTATTGATACTCACGTGATTGGTGCTTTATATTTAGAGATGTGGTGACTGCTGTAAAAGGTAGGTAAAAAAACCCACTGGATGATCAAAGATACTAATGAAGCTTTTATACTGACCAGGGACTAGATTTGGTCTTCAAGTCTTGTGAAGTCCAGTTCTACTTGGTTAAATCTGACACAATTAACACAAATGAAAGCTTGTCCCATGAACTTTGTAAGTCAAGGAACTCTGTTCCAATGTTGACTTTCCTGCCAAGCAGGTAGGCTGAACTGTTGACAAATGTTACGCCATTCTGCTGTAAGGAGCCTTAACCAGAGTTGATTGCCCAAGAAGGAAAAAGATCTTTTCAGAAAGTCCTTGAAAGAGAGATTCCAGGCTAAACTAAATTGTGGAATCAGCTAATTGCATCACTAGACATCAGTTTTTTTCTGTGAATATTTAATGTATGGTATGTTTGTGAGTAGCAGCTGACCTGACCACCATAGTGTCTCCTCTTAAGATGTTTTCAGGTTTATAGCAAACAAAACCATTAAGTGTGGCAACTGCCATCGGTACCAGAGCAGTCCAATAATAAGCTACCCCACCTGCAACTGAACCATCAATCATAAGTTATTTATTAGAGGTGTTACAGCTTTTTTTTTTTTTTTTTTTCAGTCATAAAGAACCCTGGAAAGAGAGGCGTGGTGTTTCATGTTCCTATCATCACACTATTGCAGTGTTGTGTCTTCTGAGATTTAAATCTTGTGTTCATGGCTGTAGAAATTCATTCTCTTTCTTCAGCTGGGAACTGTCCAATTCCTAAGAGTTTATGAGATAAACATACAGTTTGGAGAGGGGTTTTTGCTGGCCAATATAATTCAGGAATTGAGGCCAGAAAGCACTTCTTTCCCTTTGCTGACGACGAATGGAGCCTGGAACAACTGGCTCGTGTGTAAATACCTACTTTGGAGCAAGAGGAATTTCCTTCTCCTTTCATGCATCTAGTGTTGGATCCAAAACATTTGGACTCATTAAGTGGTTATCCCAGTCAATCCCTTGTTCTTCTGTCACAATGCTCAAAAGTCTCTCTCTCTCAAAAAAAAAAAAAAAAAAAGAGTAACAGTGTGGAAATGGAGGATGATCCAGTACCAGTGTTGATTGGCTTACTACTTTGTGACTCTTCTGGGAAGGTGTCTTTAGACAGTCAGTTCTGCTGTAGCAGAGCTACTTTTACTACACTGTTGAATATTTTCAACTCAACTCTAAAATTAAACAAAACTTCATTAACTGCAAAGAGTTCACAAATGACGGGAAGGACTGACCCGAGCACAAAAAAGTGCAGCAAGTCCTGGGATGTTTGTTGACATCTTCAGGCACAGCCTGTCCCAGAGCCTTGCTGCAAGGGAAGGCGCTGCATGTCTGTGGGTTTCTTGCCCATGGGTGAGGCAGGAGCTGAGCTCTGCCATCGGACTCCAGCTCTGTCGTAAGTTGCCCTTCAGAGTATGTCAGTTTGGTATCTCCTCCACCGCCTTGTTAAGGGGTGAGCTTCTCTCAGGTCATGAGTTTTGTAATTTTTGTGTCTCTCTTACAACTGACTTGGAAGTGATACCCAAATAATTTTGATCTGTTTGTAAAAACATTTCTGGTGTTCAATAGAATCTTTAAATACATTTTGGTTTTTGAGGTGAGTGACAGCTTCTTCCCTTCCTTGCCCTTTTATCAGTTCTTAGACATGAAATCTGCAGTTGGGTTCTCTGCAGAACTCCATTTTCCACTCATTTTATGGTTTTGGCCAACAAATTTTGCATGGCCCTTGAGAATTAGAACACACACAAGTAACCTGGGATTGAGTTGAAGTCCTTTTAGGTGCATAATTTGGTCCTTCTTCATCATCAAATTGGAGCTGATTGGAAATGAGGACTTCCAAACTAGGGCTAGAAAACAAAATTGCAAGTAATTGAAAAAGTGCCTACCTTGCAAAGTGCATCTGCAGCCACAAAATGAAAGTGAACTGCACTATTTAGAAAAGGACGACAGATGAAATTGGTCCTTACATTTACGTTATTCCCATCACACCTGCGGTTTTGGAAAGCCAAGCTAGAAGTCCTTCTGAACCATTAGCAAAGTTGCGTTCTGCTCACTTACACAAGAACTCAGCAAGAGAAACATGCCATTAACTTAAATGGATGAATGAATTAAGCTATCACCTGTGGTGTCCAAACATTTTGAGATCTTTAAAATAACAAAGTATTTAAAGCATGTTACATTCTGTACTTCAGATGTTCAGAACAACACAATTTTATTTTATGCTGTACCCTGCAATCTGTCAAGCCAAAGACTTTCATTCTGACAAACTGTTTGCACATTGTGACTTATTTTAGTGCTCTCTACAGTTAAGAATTGAGGGAAGAAATCTAAAATATTCTTGCTTTCCTTGTCTTCCTGCTACAAAAATCTCCGAGTAAGTTGTCAAAAAGTGAAGGTTGAGAGGGGGTCTTAATTTAAATAAGTCAGTTTTAAAATGTTCTTAATTAGGAGATGTGCATGTTTTGTCAGCCATATCTGGTACAGCTTGGATAATAGTGGGCAGTTTTGATACAGTCTGTACAGTTTTGCTATAATTAGGCAGACACAGAACATCCTTCAGAGTAGAAAATGACTGGTAAAATGCATAATTCACTGACAGGCTTTAAAGATCTTATGCTATCATCTGCCAACATTTATTCTGTCTGTCACATAAGCTCACTGTAAATTCCATAAGAGTAACATGTTCCTGAAAATGACCCCTCAACACATTGCCTCATGACAGCATAGATCATGGCCGATTCCACAGTCTTTTGTGAGTAAAGACACTGTTAAGAGCATAGATTGAGGCAGAATCACAAAGACAATTGCTGATTCATTTGGATAAGGTCTTGTTTCTGGCTTAGGATAGAGACTAAATTGGATTTAGGGTTGACTGGAATTTAAAATATTTTGTAGCGAATCTATCGGTTTATTGCTCTGGTATGGAATTCATGGCTCCCATATGGAATTCCTGTCTGCAGTGGAAAAGACATGCATGGGTCCTGTATGACTGTCCTCTTTTAATAAATTAGAGGAGCAGATGTCCGGTGCATGGAACAATGCAGGACTGCTGAAAGTACATTGCAATAACCTCCTCAGTGGCTCTGTCCTCTGTACTGGTGGTCTTCTTGTGAGATATTTCTTCACAGAGGAGACTGACCTATTCATGCCCAGTGGCCAGATTCATGACAGCTGCAGGTTTGGTGTCACACTGCAGATCTATGAGTGTTTAACAGGTCCTGTCCCTTCTCTGTAGGGACCCAATAGCAGCGTCGTGGTGGCCGCTTCTGTGTGTGCCAATGCACTGTCCCACAGCTGGGTCAGTAGGTATTACCTGAAAATCCATTTGCTGCTTTTTAGGAAAATCAGCAGGGCAGAAGAAAATTCCCCATTGGTAGCTGCAGCATCAAATTGCTGCAAATGGGACACAGGTGTATCCAAAAAATTTAGCTCTTGACTTCATTTTCCACTGTGCATAAACTCTCTCCAGATCTCCACTTAACTCCGGATCTCCATCTTATTCTAAGGTCGTCACATATTGCAGCACTCATCAGTTGTCTTTATTGTCTCTTCATTCCCTGCCTCTTCAGGGAAGCTTTTGGAGGATCATGAGGGCATATGGTAGCTGTAGAAATCTGCTTATTAAGTGGGAGGGAGCAGAATTAAACACTGCTCTGCTTTTACATTTTGTGATTGGGATCAGTCACTCTGTTGCTATCCTCATTTGAATGTATCTTGTTGAAAGGTTTTGTAGAAGACCATGGAGGCAAGAGACTAAAGTCATACTGTTTGTGCACAAGGAACTAAAAAAATCTACCCTCATCTATTCCATATGCTTCTTGCAAATGTGATTTAATGCTTATATTTTCTTGGGAAGAAAGAGTTTCACTTTTATGCAAAGAACTGCCCTTCTCTTTTATATCCTATGCAGCCTTTTGTGCATGAGTCTCTCATATGGCTGAAAAAAACTCACTAGTTACAACTTGTAAAATAAAGGAAGTTAAAAATTTTGGTTTAAGAAAATGAGTGAACCAGATCATCAAATTGCCACAGGCTGCATTCCTATTCCAAAAGAAAGTCCAAGTTTAAAAACAAGTTTAAACTTCTTTTAACTTACTTTTGCTGGTACTGTGGGCTAAGTCGGCAACACTGTGTGAAGTTAAGATTTTCCTTAGCGTGGCACAACATAAATTTAGTATTGTCACTTCATTACTTTTGTTTCCTATTTGAAGCACAGTGCTCACAAATGGGCATTTGTAGCAGACAGCAGGCTATTGAAATTGCTTGAAAACTCAAGAAATTCTTCTAGCACATAAACTCTGAACTGTTAAAAAGTGACACAAAATTGTATTTCCTATTTTTCATGTGTTATGTACTACAAACATGTTCATAATGCTTCTCTTTGGTCTGAAAGTTGTAGTCTTCTAATCGAGTTCCCTGAGCAGGAACGCAAAACTTTAACACAATC
>NW_009647828.1:1868646-1896089 GCF_000708025.1 Charadrius vociferus
GGAATGCAAAACTTTAACACAATCATTGTAGTAATGTTGGGCATGAACTCAAAAGAAAATAAAGTATTGGTGATGAAAAATAGAAAGTCTCTGAGGCATGGGTAGGCAATACTGGTTCCCTGTCTCCTTGAAGTCTCTCTAGCAATATTAAAATAAATATGCTTTACATATAAATCTGTGAGACTTTACCACTGGAGCCAGAGAGGAATTTGGCTCAAAGATGACAAAAGATGACTTCTTATAAATACTGTTCAAGCCAATTATACTTACCGAGTTACCTTTACATAAACCACTGTCTCTGTTTTATTACTTACCTAGTTATCCAAAGGGTTCATTTCACGACTGTCAGACTTACCTAGCCAGTGGCATTGTAACTCTGACACTGTGTGCTGGAAAAAAGTGGGTGAAAAGGGAGGTCATGTACCACATCTATGCTTTGTCTTGAAGAAGTCCATTTGATTGCTTCTGCTCATATTTTGGGGAAAATTGGGAGAAATCAGGCGCACTGGAAGGTTGTTGTGAAGCAAGGACATTCTTATTACTTTCATGAGTTGCACTTCTCAGTTTAAAGGCAATTAAGACCCAATATCTTGATTCCACAAGAGAAAAAAACCTTTTCCTTTCCCTGCTTTGGGTACTCTGTTCTCTTTTATTCCCAGCATCCAGACGTTTTTTCTTCTTGCTGCTGCCCTCAGCTTTAACCACTTCAGTGCTCTGTGGGGATTTATGAAACTTATTTCAGACTGATGAGTTACTCTGGCAAACCAATAAGGAAAGCGATGCATCTTCCACCTTCATATTTCCAAATCCAAAACCAGCTGCCTAATTTGGAAGCTGGTCTTTTTTTTCTCTCTACTGAACACCCCTCTGGCAGGTGATTGACTTAGCCCTTCTAAGACCTAAGTCTCTGGAGACGCCTGACTTCTTCCAGTAATTGTATAGGGAAGCTTAATGTAAATAAAGTCATGTACCTCTCAGTTCAGTACATAAATTTGGGCTGCAGTAGTAGATTCTGACTCTTTTTGTTACAGACTTCTTCAGTAAAGAAACTTCCTCTGGCTTGACTAGATGGAGTAACATGGGAGCATTACTCCAGCTCTCTGCCTGAAATGAGTGCAAAAAGAGTTACATATGTATATGGACATCCCAGCAATCACCTAACTTCACTTTGTCAAGCCAGAGTGTTTGTGCATACAAAAATTCAAAATTGGTGTTTTTCTTCCAACTTAACTTCACGGATTTATGACCATAAGCATTCAAATTACTTCAGTTTAATGGATCACTTGTCCTCATCTGGGCCATAGTGCTGGGCCAATGCTTGTGGGCATGTCCTTAGCCCTGTTGCAAACGGAAAGGAATTGGCTTAAACTACTTCAGGCTCTGAAACAACAAAATCTAAGGTTATATGAGCACTTGCTGCAATAACTGATGTGCTGTCCAGGAGCAATGCATGTTAATGACGTTCTTACTAGTGCATTATGCATCATGACTAAAGTCAATCAATACCATTTTCTGTGACTTCTGCCCATTGAGACAGAGTGACTCATTTTCAGGTCTCTGGATGGGTCAGCAGTCTGACACTTCTCCACTGTAGAGAAATGCTGCTAATCTGAGTCTTTTTTCATTGTGAAGATCAACTGATTTCTATAAGGATGCTAATATTAATACCTCTTTTTTTACCACAGAGACTACAAAAACAGGTTCAAAACCCTCTCATCTTCTGTAAATAAATAACCAAACAAATCAATAAGCCCTTTTATCTCAATGTTAGAGGTTAATGAGGTAAGAAATAAGTCACCAAATATGTGAGTCTGAGAAGTGGGCAGCGGAGAAAGAGCTGATAAGTTGTAGCTGACAACATTTCCTTCCTTAAGCGAGTGGAAAGAATACACATAAAAAAGACAGACTTAGTTACTGTCTCTTTTCAGCTGGAAAAAGAACACAGTGGAAGATCAGTAAAGCAAAACTAGACAGTAGTAAGCAGTGCTGTTGCCTTTCTGAGGTCTTTTCTGCATTTCAGACCAAGTGCCTTGTGGATTCTTGAAACTCCTTTCGAAATCAAGTACAGTGGAGCCAAGTCAGGATCACCAAAATAATGTTCAGTATCCAGCTAGCTATGTGTAAAGATGAAAAATTTCAATACCCCAGTAGAATGGTGAAGCTTAAATAAGTAGAGCATATACTATGAATTAAGAGGTGGTAACTCTTCATGAAAGCATCTGTTGACAAGCCCATTGGCACTACGTCTTCCTTTCCTCCTCCAGTCACCAGATACGCTCCCTTAGTTTTCAGGCTTAATTTAGTGCCTTTTCAGTGGTTTCAGAGAATAGAATTAAGCTTGGTCTCATGAGAAAATGGTATTAGCCAGGAAATTTTCTTTGTTCTCTTGGCTTTCTGGGATTTCATGCTGTAGCAATCATAAGGAATTTCTTCTCAGATGGATGTCTAGCTTAGGAAGGTCTCTGGTGAACCACTAGTTATACAGAACAGTTTCTGAAAGGAAAGAACTATTAACAGGTTATGCTCTGTGTTGTTATTTAGGTGTCTACAGAGAAAATACACATTCAAAATCCCTTATCTTTGAGAAAATTACTTTTGTAAGATATAGAGCAGTTCCTAAAAACACGTGTCCGATGAGGAAATCCTGAAAGAGCTGAAGCATTTTATTCTAAGCAAGATTGAAAAGTAATATCTGTAGTAGTCAAATACAGAAGAAGGTGTGTATCTAAGGGCGAAAGGGGAGGATGGGAAGGTATTTGGACGTTGAGACTAAAAGATGGGGAAGAGGAAGGCTGGGAAAAGTCAGTAAGAACCTTTGCACTTTTCCCAGTAAACTGTCATACCACGGAGACTATCTACATGGATCAGGTGGACCCAGCCCAAAGACATGCAACAATCTTTCACCTTTCAAAAAAAAAAAAAAAAAAAAGAAAGAAAGAAAGAAAGAAAAAAGAGCTCCATTCTGTCCAATGAATATATTTTCCATCATTCTGGGTAAAGACACAACTTAAGACATGGCATTAGGCCTCCCCAGAGTGCATCACTAGCATGTGTCCATCAGTGACAGGTATCTCTGTGTAGCTTTGGGGAACTTTGATGCACTGCTAGCATTTCAGTAACCAGAGGTTTTCCTTTAATGTGGTACTACTATTGAGTCCTTTCTGATCGTTCCCACGCAGCCTTCAGCAAAGCCCCAAGAGCATTCAGTAGCTTAAACATATGTGTTCTGTCTGCATGTCTACTTATCCATAAGCCAGAAAGCTACATGATCTTCAGCTCAGCTGGTGCTGCAGCAGTTACAAGGCAAAAAGAAGAGTCTCTGGGGCTGTGAAATATTTCCCTTTCCTCACATGGAAGTGCCTGATCTGGAGCAGGCCAACTAGATAAAGTGAATGATTAGACGTTGCTCTTCTACATCTCTGTAGACAGGTTTGCTGCTACCAGCACAGCAAACTTGGAATTACAACCTGTAGCTGTATTATATTGAAAAAAATGTCCGTAGTCAAGGTGAATGGCTTTGGGGCAGAAAGCTGATGTCCCCATGTATGTAGGCAGGGCATAAAACAGTGCAGCCTTTCCTGGGCTGCACGTCCGAATTGGGAGCTGAAGGCAGAGCTTCTAGTTTGTGGATAAATTTTGCTTATAAACATTTGCATAGGATAAAACCTAGGAACGCTTGAAATTCTCCAGGGAATTTTCTTGGTAATAATGGAGCCCCTGCTCTAAGGCTGGTTTACCTTCAATCTGTTGTCCATTCTTCTTCCTTCCAGCCTCAGCCCAGCTTCGTTTAAAATCCTGATACCAGTGTAAGATCCAATTAAAATGCTAGTACTTCCTCAATAGGAAGAGGTTCCTTTGCTTCATTTTTGTCTTTCCCCAGTGCCATATCTTACCAGCTGAATTGGTTTGGGAAGGGGAAGGTGACAGTCAATCTGGCATGCTGGACCCAGAGATTTAAATTCTGTAAATACGCAGTTCTCAGACCTTAAGTCATCTACCAAATCCAGATATAAGGTTTCTCAACCATAAAAAAAAAAAAAAAACCAACCAAGAAAAAAGAAAAAGAAAAAGAAAAAAAGAGGGCTTAACGATGTCAGTTGGAAACTAAGAGGTTTCAAGCGTGGTATTCCAGGATCAACAAACCTGAGTTGTTTGCATGTATATTTTTTGTTATCAGACAAGTTGGCCTTAAGAACAGTTCCTCTTGGCCAGTGTGAAGCTCAGTGCTGAGTGGGAGATATTTTTGCCAGTGATATTGCAGAGGGTTTCCCTGCTGATATGGGACTCTGCAAATCTGTCTGATTAACTTGATCTGCCAGCTCCGAGGGCTGGCACTTTGAAAATGCTGACACTGGCAGCGTCCTTGTCCTGGGGCTGCCAGCTTACAGACATCATCCAAGTGCAGAAAACCTTCACATGTCCCCTCATCTGCCCCCGACTGGGTCATCACTAAACCTTTCCTGGGTTTGATGTCAGCCTTACTGGAGACATGGGCATGAAGCCTTAATGCCAACTAGAGAGATGCTTTTGGTTATAAACTAATAGACTAATACAGCTGATAAAAGACAAAGCTGAATGGGGACTGGAGTTTTTTAATATTATTTCCAAAAGGCAAAGCTACAAAAGTGATAGAACTAATGCAATTTTTAATGCTGTTTGCTACAGAGGATAAAGTAAAAAATAAGTGGATTTGTGTGCTTTGACTTTGGCTAGGAGGGGTTTGGGTATTTTCAACATAGCGAAGTTAAAAAGGTTTCCACGAGCTGTGCCCAGTGAGGACAACTTCCCCTCCAGGAACCTCTTCATGTCCTCCAGGACATCAGTGGATAAAAAGAAATGTTTTGTGATTTGAAAAATAAATTTTAGTGTTTGTTTTCTTAAGCAATTTTATGAACTTCTTAAAATAATGTTTTCGCTCTTCTCTCCCATGACGACTCTGAACACTTGGAAGATATTGGAGACTGAGCATAATGATAATAAAATAGTTTTGACCTTGGCCTTAAAATTTGCTAAGGTGACACGGAAGAACATGAATCAATTGAAAGTCATACATAGATAAGCTGCAAAGCCTGCAGCTGGTTAAAGTTTTAAGAATCCAGGACCAAACAACATTACCAGTAATCACACATAGCCAGCTTCACAGCTCTTTGTGAGCCACTTTTTTCAGTACACCTTGATTTAAAAAAAAAAATACCAAAGATGCGCAAGTTCAGAGTCACTGAATAATCCTTCTGCAGGTGCCCAGAATTTGCTGACATCAAACGGCACTTGAGAAGCCTTCACTGGTGGGATTCAAGGTAAGCCATTACAGATGAGAGGGAAATGGGGGCAGAGTAAGGACCTGCTTTGTCAGGGGGAAATTCCCTGAAAAAGGGAAAAGCAGAAAGCGTGTGGAACCTTTGTTTCTCACTGTGAACAAAACAAAGCCCAGGGGCAGACAAGTAGGTGCCACCACTGTAGTGACAATGACAAAGCAATGTCTTTTTCTGAGCTGATTTTACAAGTTAATATAAAGCTTTCAAAACAAAGCTTTGTAATGGCTCCTGGAATACAAACATAAATGGTTTATAACCTCTCTAGTCCTGTGAAAGTGATTCTTGCTATTTAAAATATGACTGTGCTTAATGTTGCATATTTTCAGATCACTCATCATGATTTGCTTTAAATGGATGCTGCATTTAGTCCCCTTCTGTTACACAGAGGGCAACATATTCAATTTATTAACTTTGCATTCATGCTCTGATAGGTATATTTATATAGCATTCAAAAGGGTGCTTGATGCTACATATAGCTCTGAAGAGACCCAGCCCAGGCCCTGAAGAGGTCTATTTTTAATGGGATTCTGGAGGTGACATTAACAACAGGCTTGGGGCAACGAAGCACAAAGATGACAAGGTGCTTGGATAAAATGTGTTTTGTAGAGGTTTGATTAATGTGTTTTGGCTCTGTGTGCCCTCCTGCAGTAGCAATTCTTCCTATCACACTCCCGTACCTGGAGGGGAGCTGCAAAAGTGAGCAGGTGATGACAACTGTCCTGCCCCACAGCATTTCAGGAAAGCTTTTCTGACATCTGGGCTGCGCACAGTCAATCACTCTCTGCTTTCTGCTCTGCTGTCCCGCTGACACCACAAACAGCCACTCACCAGCACCTCAAGCAATTTCAGGTCCTTCTTAAAGGGTGGTTGGCACATTGCTTGTCTTGGAAGCCAGGTGTGCTCAACTTCATACTGAATTATTGCATGATTTTGGATGGGAGGGGCATCTGGAACTCTCTAGTCCAACCTGCTCAAAGCAGGGTGAACTTCAAACTTACAGTTGGCTGCTCAGGGCCTTATCCAGTTGCATTTTGAGTAACTTCAAGGATGGAGGTTCTCTGGGTACCTGCGGCAATGTTTGACCACTGTCACAGCAATGTCTAAACCACCTTATGCAACATTTACTCTCACCATTCAACTCTTGGCTATGGGACTTGCTTGGACATTTTCCTTCACTGTGAACAACCCCCACAAATATCAATAAGGTTGTAAAGCAAATAAAAACAGTTTTCTTAGAATACGAATTAGGTACTTAAGGGTCTTAAGGGTCTGAAATAATAATAAAAAATATATATATATATACAGGTAAAACAGATTATGACACAATAATTTAAATGTAAATCTCTTGCTACTCTTTCCTTGCAGACCAAGTCCATGATTCCAGTTTAGGACTCAGTCAATTCAGTGGTAAACATGTTGTGTAAACCCTGACCATTGCCCTCTGGCCACTTTAAGGGAAAAACTGGCAGTCTCCAGAGGTATCACTCTACCTTCCAGCATCTCCTCTTCTCTAATCAGCAATTCATCTCCTCACAGAGGGTTCAACCTTCCGGGTTGTCACTGAAAACAGGATAAATAAGAGAAATTGACTCCTTAAGTGTGCTTGAAGTTGTATTAAAATTAGTTTTAGGGTTCCTAGTGCCAAACAGAAGATACTGAACTAAAATCACTGGAATCCTCTGCTGCTTATTGGGTCTATGCCTCCAATTTTGCTGTTGTCACAGCTTTCATGAGTTGGGGCAGCAACTAGTCAGAACTAGACTGTTATAGGTCACATCAGCAAATGGTTAAAGAAACATGGGAAAATGCTCAAGTCGTGCAGGAGAAGGTTGAAAAGGGGTGTATGTCCTCACAGAGCTAAGATGCACAGGATGGCCTAACCCAGTAGTTCATGTTGCTTTTTAGGAGGCTGTTTCTTGGGATAGCTGCTGATTTCACAAGCAGCAGGTCCAGTGTCTCCAACAGGCTGACCAAAACCTGCCATTGGATTGATGCATTGCACAGAATAGGTAAGTGAAAGGCTGAATTCTTTCCATATCTGTGCTCCATGAAATCACAGTCAGGAGGTCTAAATAATTCAGTAGTTTTTGTCTGAAATGTGCCCTCCTTAATCTGGCTTAGATATATTGTGTCAAGTAAATAGACATTTATGCTCATTTTAGCTATTGTAGATAAAAAGAAAAAAAAAATTCCTTTTTGTATAAACAATTAACCTATTTTGAAGACTTATTCTGACTTCCCTGAATCTTCTCTTTCTAGACTAAGCAATCTCTAATCTTTTCCACCTCCGAATTGCCATATTTGGAAAAAAGTCACCTATCACACAGAAGCTCACTTTTGGGATTATTGAAGAAATCTAAATTGACTTTGTGTTGGAAATCAACATAGTCATAAAAATTTTCTGGTTAATTAAGGAATTTGAAGAACACTTAGGAGAAAATGTTCATTTTATGAGAAAAGTGAAAATCTGGTGTTGAAGCACGCTCAAGAAAAATGGGTATGTGTTTTTTTTTCTTTAATGCTCTGTATCTGTTGCATCAGACTCATTGTTGAAAGTAAAGGAGATGAGAATAAATTAATACTACCTCTGACCATGTAGTTCTGTCTATAGAAATGAAGAAACACACTTCTTGGACTAAATATTTGTTGGCTGGCTGAAGAGCTACAAGAATGTCTTCTATATTCTTTATAAAGATAAATTTTAGGGACAAGTTTTATGATGACTTTTGGTTTTACAGCAGATTTTTTAAAGTGAACTCTGGCTGAGCAAGTATATTTATCATGAAGTGTTCTCCTGCAGTTATTCAGCTAGTCTCATAGTTAGCAGATTTGCCTGAAGTCACTGTAGGGAATATCTATTACAGAAGTGCTTTGCAACTTCAAAAACATTTATCATGGCAACAGCTCTTGAAGACAGAAAAGCGTGGTTTTTCTCTATTGGTTTCAAGAAAGTAATAAGACTGGTGCTTAGTAACTTGTCAGATGCTTTACAGGAAGACAGTGATTGAGAATTAAAGGCAGGATTCCCATGTCCCAGGTTAACATCCTAATGGCAAGAACATTTTCCTCTGCGTATCAGAGACATGTCTCTGCCCTCCAGTGTGTCCGTGCATGCTAAGGATGATTAAGACTTAAAGACTAATGCTTTGGGACACAGCGCTATTATTCACAAATGACAGGAAATCAAGGTGTCTTTCTTCTTGTGTTCATTAAAACCGATGGCATATTTTGGTTGGTTTTTACAGGAGTGCTCTTTCCTGCAACATGGAAATTTAAGTTTTGGTCTCTATGCATTTCACCTACCAACATACACGTTCAGCATATATTTAAGTAGAGTACACGTATTTATCTTCACATCCTCTCTGTATCTTCTGTTGTGACATGTGTGTTTCACTTCCATGGTAGCTATGCATCACCTTTTTTCAGTTAAATAACAGCGAAATTCTCATCAGTCTATAGGTTTCAAGTTTTTTAAAATGTCAAAAAATCTGGTGCTGGTAATTGATTGATTTGAAGTGGTGCAAGGCTGTACCCTCAAATACTGAATGTTTAGTGGATTTAAAGCTGTACAAAGTTCTTTAGTGACTAAGGATAGAATTAAATAAAAAATTTCCTTTGGATTTAATTGTCACTTACTCAGATATTTTTCTTTACAGAGAAGAATATTATTTGAAAATTAATTACAAATACACTAAATATGGTAGCTGTATAACTGTTGCAGCTAGTCTGACATAAACTTATAAAATAAGCAAACACATCCAATGGTTTTTGTTCATGAGTTAACCCACCTAGGCATTAAATACAAAATCTGTAGCCTAGAAGAAGGTATTTTATGTAAAAATCATCTACATTGTGGGTATGCATAAATTAAGAGAACAATGACACAAGCTTTTAGCAACCCACTCACAGTTTAGAAACTTATGTTCCAGTCGGGCAAGGGAAGAGTCTTGGAGGGAAACCAAAGTCCTTGGAGATACTGGCTCTACTCCCTGTTTTGTGCTGAAATCCCAACAGGAAGAACTGAAAGAGCACCAGAACCACTGCCTGAGACCTTCTGTGGTGTCTCAGAGATTAGGCAAAATAACAAGGAGACTGCTATCATGCACAAACACCAATTCACTACTAGGCTGAAATGTTTAGGCATCATAGAAGTGCCCACAGGGATGGACTTTATTTTTCTTGCAGTATTAGAGAATTGCCAAAACTAACTGAAATTCAACAGGATTAACTATTTGGGATAGTATGAGCTCTGTTGGATAAATCATTTACTTAGCTGCAAAACCTAATAACAACATTACTGATGTTGATCTAGCTAACAGCTGATGTGGATCTGATGATCTTTAATATAATCTGTAGCAGGTTCAGACTTGCGTTCCCAGATTTTGGTCTTTATGACTAAGAATCCATGCAACTTTGTATATGCACAAGAAAGAGATGCAGAAGCAGACCTGAAAATCACAAAAGGACGGAAAACAATTCTAGAAAAGCCAGGAATGCTTACAGTCACAAGAGTTGTGGGAAAGGGAATAAACCCAGTCAAATGACAATAGTCTTTGCATAACAGCACACACATGCAGGACCCTCCTTCTCTTTTCGAAGAACACCACTGTAGGTGCAAATTTGAAACTGAAAAAAGACAAAGGGAGGATTCCCTGGTCATGTAATTCTGGAATCCATTATGTGTCTGCGTTTTGAAAGTAGAGAAT
Source organism: Charadrius vociferus (assembly GCF_000708025.1). NCBI lineage: Eukaryota > Metazoa > Chordata > Aves > Charadriiformes > Charadriidae > Charadrius > Charadrius vociferus. The sequence continues at coordinate 1,878,668 of NW_009647828.1, forward strand.
CACATCTTGATTTTTTCTTTTGCAGGAGCTCTACCTCGCTCATGGCCTCGGTTGGACAGCACTGACTAAAAGAGAAATTATTCATTATCTATCTTGCCACTCCCACCATGAGAGGTGCTCCTGCCTTATGTACAACACATGGTTCAAAGCCATCAACTTTCTCCTGGATTTTACTGTGAGTCTCACTGATAGAGTGCTCTGCCTTCTGAATGTATTTAATTTTCACAATGCACAATTTTCACAATGGGGTGAACACAGGCTCCCTTATTACTGGGCTTGTTTTGCAGATGAGAAACTGAAACACAGGAAGATGAAAGTCAAATGTATCTATTAACTTGCCTTCCTAATTTTAGGATTTGTAATATAAAAGAGGTCAGAATAAATGTCATGGTCTCCCCTGGCCTTGAACTTTATGAAAAGGCTGATTATTAAATCCTACCTGGATATCTCTATGTATAGAGAACAGATTTCAGGCAGATGCAAAATAGCTTTTGAGTTAGCAGGACACATGCCAGCTCCACACCAGACTGTGTAGCAATGTACTTAGGTTATGCTAATTCGAGCGTGGAAGCCATGTACATTTGGGATTAAAGCCTGCTCACATCCAGCTAGTCTGAAAGAAAGCAAGTTTGCATCTTCCTACCACATGCCATGATTTTGAGCATCCTATCAGCCCAGTAGCTTTAGAATGAGATGCTTTTCATTTCTCAAATGGCTTACCTGTAACATACTGTGGGCATGGGGAAAGCCAGGGCTGCTGCTGGAAAGAAGGTGGGGGGTGCCTGCGGGTTCTGAGCAAAGGGAAAAGATGCAAAGGATGGGTGGCAGCAATCCCTGTGATTTCTTTCTGAATCCCAGCCTGATGCATGCTGTGAATGCAGACGTGAGTAAAGTCTTTAAGAAGGTATGTTCTCTGTCTGCTTTGGTGCAAGCTGACCTGCGTTGTTCCCTGCCCTGCCTCCAGCTGCAGATAATGAAACCCAGCCAAAACAAATTAGATACACAAATATGTCTGCCCAATTTTGTACCAAGGGAAATTTAAATCCTGCTCAACTCACCCAGGAGACACAAAATTCTGAAACATGAATATTCATTATTATCATTATCTTAATGCTCAGCAGAAAGTACCTTGAGCGTTTTGAGGGCAATGCAGGCATATTTTGTTCCATCTCTAGTCCAAAGAACTTAGCTTACATCCGAGTTTAATTTAAAAACACGGATTGAAGTAATTACTCAGTCTTTAATTCAATGATACTGATAGGGCAGTGTTAGTCTTAAACTGAGATGTGTGCTGGAAGGGTCACAAACACAATGTAAAACAATTACTTCCAGTGACCTTTTCTCCTAATTCAATCTCAACTTGAAGATCCCAAATGAATGGGGTGAATGATTTAAGTGGTTAGCTAATTTTCTAAAAGATTTGCATGTAGATGGCACATTCAGTTTTCTTGGTTCTAACTCCAAATTCTCAGCCTTGCGATGCTGCGGTGTGCCTACTCAGAAGCCTGCTAGTGTCAGGCACCTTGTTCCTCCTCAAAGGGAATTATTTCTCCTCTTCACCTCTCCACCAACTGAAGTACTGGACTAAACACCTTCTCAGTGAGGGCATGTTTTCCTCACCTTGAATCATTTGCATGCCTTTCCTGAATGTTAAATATGAATGCCTGACTGGGTGCAGCATTCCAACTGTGGCAATGTGTTCCTCCAAGGTAATAGCACCTTTTGGTATTAATGAGTATTCTTTGTTACCAATATAGCTTTCTATCTGTGCTTTCTTCCATAAAACATATGCCTCCACCTTAATCATAAGGAAGACAAAAAAAGAAATGTGTGGGTAGCACAGGTTGTTTATCTGCTTTTTGCTAACAGATTGACCTGTTAATTATCTGCTCTTATTCAGGCTGATCTGTGAAGAATAATTGGTTTCCCATTGTTTTCCAGTGCAAGATGGGGTTGTCTTAATATCTGCTGAATTATCTTGCTATCTGCTCCTGAATTATGCCTTACTGAGCAGAAATGCTGGCAGACTTAATGTGCAATGTGGGTTGCACTAAGGAGGGGCAGGAACGGGCACTGAGACGAGGGCAGAAAGACTCACTCCTGGGACTTGTGTGCAGACGGGCAAAGACGGGGCTCAGGGAGTCTGCAGGGATGCTCCTGTTGTTGGGTGGCTGAAGGAAGGAAGCAGGAAGGACTGGATTCCTCTACGGAGGTCTGCTGGGGTGAAGCAAAAGGATTTTACGAAGCTGGATCTGAAGAGAATGCTAGTCTGCACCTGTACTAGCTTTGTCACGTCTGCCCTGGTGTGATTTTGTCCACCTGAACATCCAGCTGGCTCATTCCAGACTTAAGCCCAACAGCAGTTCAACACACAAACACTGCAAAGGATTAGAGAGCTCAGCCTCAAATCTGTGAATTCAAACCCTTGCCTGTTAGTGAAGGTGCAACTTCATCTATATTAATGTAGTAATACACATCTCTACCAATGCTAGCGTTCATATTAGTTATTGGAGATCTAGTGGCACAGTAGATAGAGCAACAACCAGCTTGCTGCAGGCTATAAAAGGTCTTATAAAGTTCCACCAGTGATGTGTCTTTCTTAAATGTTTCAGGTCTTGCTGGAACAGAACTTGCTGGAACAGAACTAAGAGGTCTGAAGGACACACTGGAGCCCAGATTCCTCTTTTACAAGGAGCCACTCTGCTTCTAAGTCTGGATCATGTTTTTTCACCAACAAAACAAACAGATAATGTTTCTACAAACCTTGTACAGCCATCTAAGTTTCCTCATTTAATAACAGAGCTTGTGGAAAAAGAATATTTTCTAGTTTTAGAAACCTTAACTTCAGGGGGGTCAGTGAGGAAACTCTTAACTAAACACAGAGTTCTAAGAGTAAATCTGCCATGTTATATTTGTGTCTCTGTTATTACAATTAAAAAAAAAAAGGTATAATGAGCCACTAAACAACTTATTCTTGGTGCTAGTATAATGAGCCACTAAAAACTTATTCTTGGTGCTGACTAAAACACTTAAAAGTTTACTATTTATAACACAAATAGCCTACAGTGAATAATGTTTAGGTTTCTTTTCAGTTCTGTCCCCAACATTTGCCTTTGCCTACTCTACTGGTATGTTTTGGCTCTTACTTTATTTTTGTCAGAGAAATCAGTTATTTCTGACATCATTTCAGTGCCTTCAGGGCAGAATGCTAGCAACTAAATAGCTGATCCTCTCTGTGACATTTTCCAAGCCCATATCAAGTTTCCTTGCTGCTAACCAGAGAAGCCATGGATGCAAGGACAGTAAAAGTGTGAATTTCAGTAGGGCTCACTTTGAGAAGAAAGATATTTCATGCTGTTGTATCCACAGTTAGATGCCTCTTTATAGATTTTTGTATGTCCAGAACTGGGTACCTCAATATGCCCCCTTGCTTCTTTCAAAAATGATCAGGTTTTATATTAACCAGAAACATCACGGCCAAGGTTCTTTCTAGTAGTCTGCAAACAAAGGAAAATGATGTCTTCAGCCAGCTCTCCTGTGTCTATACCAACAGAAAGACCTTTCTCCACTGTCTACGTGACTGCTTCCTACTTTTTGTGCAGGTGAAGAAAATCACATTAATCTCTGGAGTCATTTGAAGCATGACTGAAGGGACAGCATTAAGCAAAGCTCTGACTGAACTGCTTATTGCATGAATTTGTCATTTTAAGTCGCCAGTGCATGCCCTTAAACACTGCTTGATGAGGTTTTCTATATTTCTGAGGTTTTCTTTTGGACTTGTTGCTTTTGAGGTTTGCTTTTCCTGATACCCACTAGAAAGCAAGGCAGAATACTAGCCAGCCAGTTGGTCTCAGTCATCATTTTTCTGAAGAAGAATCTCTACAGTTTTAGATATCAACAGTTCAAGACATCAGTCCAAGACATCCTTCTCCTTGCGTCCACCCTGACCCCTAATGGAAATGTCAATGGTTGTGAAAGTTTCCAAAGGAACTTGTTTACTTTTTTCCCTGCATAATGTTATTGGAACAGTATTGGTGTTTATCTATCAGAATTTGCAATGAATGCTGACAGTTGGCCCTTGTCCTTGTGTTCACATTTAGAGGTGACTTCTTAACCATTGTTCCAGACAATGGTTAAGTTTCCCATCAGTAAAACCAAAAGAGGGAGTTTTGCTTCAGGGTTAATAGCCATGTGCTGATTCATGGCCATGGGTACCTCTGCTAATAGAAAACTTAGAAAACGATCTGCAGCCTAAGATTTCCAGGACTGTCCCAGTTCAAAGTTTCGTTTCTGCTTGACACTCCCAACTTTATTTTTTCTCTGCAGAAATACTCCAAACTTGTTAATTCCTTTCAGATACAGAGAAGAAGGAACAAACCCTATTATTATTTTCCAAGGTAAGGCTTAACTTACCTGCTAAATATGAAGCATTAACAACCTCCTTACTTCTTGCGAGCACCAGGTCAATGGTAGCTTTTTCTTTAAATGGGTCTGTTTCTTTAGTCTTGCTGTTTCTGCATCCTTTATATGAGTCACTCTTAGTGGTAAGTATAAATACAACTGAGATCTTGAAACTGGCTTGTCTTTGTCTGCATGTCCCCAGTTTGTGTACTAAATTGTAGCAATTATTTGAGCAAACCAAGAGAATGGGCCTGAAAATAGGTACAGTAGAGACGTTGACTGGAAAGAAAGGTCTTTATTTCTCATTTGAAGGTGTTGATTCCAAGAGATATTGAACTCCCTCAACTTTGCTTAACCCCACTGAGAATCAATGTAACTTGGCACTTTGCTGCAGCTCTCCCACCCAGACAGGCAGCATTGATTCATGTTCATTTGCACTTTGATATTCGTGGGAGGACTGAGAAGAGTAAGGGTGGAAGGACTGGGGGTTGATTTCTCCTTTGAACTCCAGTGAATTTTTCACTCCAGATAAATTTGCCAATTACCACTTGGATATCTCGTAATGTTTTCTCTCTGCTCAAGGCAATCAGCGGACAGAACAGAAAGAACTAAGTCTGAAGAGAGCATTTATCTTGATAACATTCAGTGTGCCAACATTCAAGTTATAAAAAATGTCTTTCCAATTGCTCTAATCTCTTTTAATTTGTTTCAGCAAAGTGATGAAAGAAGGTTTACAATAACGCAGATGGCTGGGTACAATAATATGTTCCTGTTTTTTTAATATTTTTTATGTATTTAGTGACCCTTGAACATTGGAATTGAGGATGTATGATCTATTACGGCATCATGTAGATCAGTACATAACATTTTACCTCAATTAGTTTGCCTAATGTTCTGCTGCCATTCAAACTATTTTATTAATTTATTTTAAATTGTCCTCATGTTGGTTGATTCTCACATGACAGAGCTCTTCGCCTTACACCAGTATCATGCTTTTTCCAAATGCTGTTTCTATGTGTAATAACTTGAGGAAATCAGTTTCTTCTTTTCCCTTTTATCTCTGTGAAGCTTATGCATCCTGGATTTCCTATTTGGAAAGACAGATCCCAGCACTCTCAAACAGACTGCAATCTTGGTGCCATCATCACTCGCATATGTTGTGCCTCTTACCAAAGTTGTGACTGCTGCTGTGGATAGCTCTGGTATGGGGCAATTAATCTGTGATCTCAGAATATTGTAAAATAACTAGCAATAAATTTCCCTCGGCTGTAAATCCAAAAGTTATGGAGTTAAGAAACTTTAGGAGTTAAGAAACTTAGAAGACCTAGGGTCTTTTCCCACACAAATATTTTTTATTACTTAAGTAGTAAATATTTATTAAGTTACTAAATATTAACATTAACAATACCAGTGACACTATAAATGGTATTTAATAATATAATAATAATACATGATTTGAGAGTAAAAGAAATAATATGAATAGTAATTGGAGTAGCAAATATTTATTGATTTAGTAGTACAACAGGCCAAATGAGGTGAGTGTTGCTGTAATAACTTATCTTCCTGATCTGTGGGGTGTGATTCATCTCATCAAACTCCTCGTGTCTGTGATGCATATGTATGTGCTCAGATTGTCATTACACGGTGGAGAGAAATGGAAACTTCCAGGGCACACCTGCTTTCCTCCCAAGGTAGGATTTACCACTGTGAGATTAAGCCTTTCCCAGTGGTTAACAAGAAAGTCTAGATCTAGGACTCAAATCTTGACCTTTTCAGTTAGGATAAATGAAGCATATCACAGTCTTCTGGAAGACACAAACCAAATAATTTTCATACTGTCTCTCCGTACAATAATTCTGCAAAATACTTTCCACGTGGAAACTTTTCCAAGCATTTCAATATATGATCTTTTCACAGTTCTTGCTGTTAGTAGTAAACTATGTGAACATGCTCAGAATTGCTTAATGCAAATTATCTCCTAAACCATTTTCACAAAATCATGTTTTCTATTCGTTGCCAGAGAAGCTGTACGTTATGGTTGAGAAGCACAGGGTTAAACTCACTATTGTCAAGCAGTGTCTCTCCAAAATATTGCAAATAGGAGAAATCAGTCTCATTGATCATGGTGTTTTCAAAGCATCCAATATAGTGGGGCTTTGATTCTGAAGAGAGTGTGTGTATATTATGTGTGTGTGTGTGTGCACGTGCACGTGCTTGGAAGAGGGAGGTATTTGACTATACATTAATGAAGCCATTAAGCCTTCTTGACAGATTCTTATCAGTCAAATGCTCACTAAGTTCATCTGAAACAACCAACTAGTCTGTACTGAGGTCTTGCAAGTCCATGGGCATTCATACCATGGGTTTCTGGAAATTACTGCAAATTTAGACAGTAGTCCAATGGGAAATGAAGTTAGACTACACCTGTATAATTATTTGAATTACCCGACATGCCAGTGTTAGTTTTCTTGAGCTGAATATGCACACTGAGAAAAATTTGGCCTCAGAGGGCAGAAAAAAGGAGGTATAATGCTATCTCCCCATAAATCTATCCTTATCAATGTGGTTTGATATAATAACCTCTCTTTCTAGGAAGTTTTAAAAGTTCCAAGAAGTACAAAAATTTCAGGAAGCATGAAGTGATGTAGGTTCATTTCCCACAGGTAGTGACCCTAGGGGACATGGTAATGCAATGGCTTCAGCTTGGAACTAAACCTAACTCCTGCAAGCAAGAGACATAAATGCAATAGATACCTCTGCACATCATGTATGAAGCTGAAACTCAAACTCAATTTCTCATTTCCATAAACACACACTTCCGTTCTGAGGTAAAGAAAATCTTTATCTCCAGTTTAATGGTTTTGTTGGCTTGAAGGTAGATGACCTCATCTGTTGCGCAGATTTTCTGCTGTCACACATCGAAGCTCCTGTGTGCTTTCAGCTTGGCCTACAGTAAAATTTTAACTCCAGACTAGTGACTGCAGTAAATTAGAATATAATTTTTTTTTGTTATACCTTTATCAGTTGGAAATTGTATGCCTTTCCATTGTTTGATTTTTGAGCTCTGCCAAAAAAAAAGAAAAAAAAAAAAAAAGAAGAAGAGAAAGGAAAAAGGAATCACTGCTGCTTTTGTCAGGCAGCACGGCAAAGAAGAAGTTTAATTGTTACAGGAAAGGGTAAGGAGCTTAAATCTTGCAGGCTTTGGTCATAAAATTTACACAATGAAAATATGTACCAGAGGGCAAAGGATTAAGATGAGGACATACTGAAAATAGTTCAGCATTGACCTGGCGGTACCCTCCATTATGTCTTTGCACTGTCGTGCCTTGGAGTGTTGTAGGAAAAAGAGTGACTGAGGCTGAATGGACAGCTGCCAAGAGCTGTTTAGGTATTACAATGAGACCTGACAATTCATTAAGCATTCTTACTTTCTACCTATCATGTAAATCCACAGCAGATCCACATTGTCAAATGTTGCTGAAGATGTAGCCTTATAAACATTAAAGATTTATTGTTAAGGTTCTTAAATTGCCATGAGTCTTTGATAGCACTACTATGTTGGTTTTTTTCCTGGACAGAGTGTAAGTAGGATAACCCTTTCTTACCCCAAAAAAAAAAAAAAGTAATGGGGCAGTCTGAATATGCAGTTTTCATATTCTTCCCTGAATTATTTGCTGTTGATACGCCTTGCTTGACTATCCTACCATGTTACACCCCAAAAGGTAGTGGCATTTGCAAGCAGGAGGAAAAAACACCAAGACTTCCTCCCCTGCAGGGCTGCTGCCCCTATTCCTATGTAGGGTAGGGCTGGTTTTGAGCACACATTAACAAGTTCAGTGCATTGTGGACTGACAACTAGAAGCCCCATCACCTTGGGTGTCCCTGTGCTGGGTGCAGCCCAGCATGCTCCTTTCCTGGGAGCTTAGACCTGGGAGAGCTGAAGGCTTCAGGGTATGAGACATGTGAAAGACTCCAGACATAAGTTGGCTGTGGATGAAACGCTGCTGTGTTTTCATAACACTGTCTGAGCAGTGGCACGGACCGTCCAGCTATGGGCCACGGAGCTGGCTGTACCCAATAAATGCCAATCTGTGCATTACTTAAGTTTAGTGCGAGGACTGTGAGGCAGCACTAAGCTACGGGTGTGGAAACGCATTATTGAAGAATATGATCTACGTCTTGAACTTTCCCAAGACTTGTAACTGTTGACATTCAACATGCTGGAGTTTTATCACAAAGGCTGACATATCATAACTAGCATGACAAGTGGTTGCAATCACCCCCGGCATTGCTAAAGAGAATTATGATGCAGCAAACTTCTTTTGGCTGGTGCACCATGCCAAGGGCTCTGAATCAGCAAAGGTGGCAGAGCTGCAGAGAGGTGGCTTGTGACTTATCGTGGAAGTTTTGAACTGCCCTGCCTTTCTGTGAAGGCTGTCTAGAGTTAGCATGTGCCACAAGGAATGGTGACCCTCAGTTCTGGTCCAGGAATCCCAGCTCCTGGCAGGATCCTGAGACCTGTCTGCTGGGTAGGAAATTGGTCATAGTAGATTGGAAAGTAGTTCTTAAAATAGACCTTGTATATATGATTGTCTTCTTCTGTTTGCATTCTATACATCTTTCCTGCTCCTCAGCTGAATCCCTGATATTTATATACGTGTACTACAGAATTGAGGTTTCTTCTTCCGTTTATTTCAGCTTGCGTATACTTAAATCTGATTTTGAAACTTCTAATTTTGGCTCCTGACTTTGTAAAAATAAGTCATGTTTCTTGTATTATCCCTTGTGAAGACTGATTGATATCGGAAGGGTCATATTTGTTACGTCATTGTTATTTTCCATAAATCTTACAGGTGTTATTAATGTAACAATGTTAAACAGGCAGGGAGTTGACTCTGACTTGAAAAATAATAATTCTGATGTCATAACTAAAAATAACTATGTTTTTGGAGCAAGTTAATAACAGGCATGTTTTTCTTTTGTCATGATACATAATCCCATTGTATTAAACAAATAACAAAAAAAAACCCCAATCATAAAAATAGAAGGTACAAGACATAATTATTGACTCAGTTTGGCCTGAAGGAATAGAACTCTGTTTCAGCCAAACAAGATAACATCAAATTTTTATTCCTTGCATTTCGCTACTTATGACTCATCTCTGGCCAATGCAATTACCATTCTAAATACTGCAACTGTTTTCAAAAGTTATTTCACATAATTTTAGGCAACTTCCCCTGTACTATTTATCAAAATCAAATAAGTAGTGAATTAAGACAAGAAGCACTACCAATGCATTAAGAAAGTTAGGACTGAGAACTAGTTTCCCAGAAAAAAAAAAAAAAAAAAAAAGGAAAAGCTAAAATAAAGGAGAAGGTCCTGGAGTCTGAGTTAAATTCCAGGTGATAGCAACAGCCACGTGAAAATTCAGAACGTACTCTTTTCATACACAGAAGGCTATAGAGAGCCTATTGTTTCTTTTTAGGAAGAAGGAAATAAAAATATAATAGACAAGACTGGAAACTAATTCAGTAACATGTCATAAGATTTAAAGTTTTGGATACTTTTAAAAGATCTATTATTTTCATTTGGTTTCAGGCACTTTAGCTTGTAGTAGCTGTAAGGCTACAGCAGTAAAACTCTCTTTGCAATTTTGGATGTCTTTAGCTTTGTAAGCAAAGGTGGAGGTGACAGCACATGGAAGCAGGAGCTTTGGTAGCGGTGCTCCTGGACTCAGCAAATGTCCTGATCTTTCACTTCATGCAGATCCTTAAACCTAGTGCAACCCTTTTCAGCTCTTTGGGTAGGAGGGGGAGGATGTTTGGGCTGCTGTTAACCAACCTCCATTGCCCCAACATCTCTGCACTGGACTGCTTGCAGAGAAATCTGCGACTCATGTCAGGACTATTCTGCTTTCTGCTTCTTCTTTCTTTCTATAGAAACCTGTCAGCAACTTCTTCAAAGTTGAATATACTAAGCATATGGTTATATATAACAATATGGTTATAATTTAGCCTACTTCTGTGTTATCTATTTGGGCTTTCTTTATTTTTTCAGGTCGTAATCTTTGTTATCCAGCATAACCCAGAGTTGAATGTATAAAACTTTCCATCTTCCTTGCCTGTATGAAGACTTTGTGGTTTTTATTTTAGTTTTTGCCCCGAGACACAAAACACTCAGCCTCTGTTTCCCACAGTAGAAGCCCAGAGCAACTAGCCACTATGAATCCATGAAAAAAGGTATGAATTGTTTGGTTGCACTAGAAACAGGGTTCTGGTTCATAGCTGTGCATCCTCCAAATTCAGCAACGAGTGTAAGCACTCAGAAGGAGCTGCATCCTCATGCAACAAGACAGCACAGAGCCTCTGGTGATAATATAACTCTAGCTGTCACTTAGGCCTAGAAGCTTATAGCAACCTAAGCAAATTGTGAATCAAAAGGTTTTATTTGGATGAAGTTTTGAAGCCTTTTGAAGGGTGCTGCACAGGTGTTTGAGCCAGCACCAGACTTTCCTGAAATACAGGCAGGATTACACCTAAGCTTGCAGTTTTATCCTGTTATATCCAGCTGATTTTTTGCCACCAAATAAGCTCTATAGGGAATTACAGCTCTGTAGGTCCCGTCGCACTTGTTCTAGTCCTTAGGCAAACTTGAACCAAATTTGTCCTGGTCCTGTAGAGCCTGGTAACATACACCAAATTATGGCACACTTTTTTTTTTTTTTGATTAAAAACCATGCATGAGAACAGATATTGCAAGTTAACTAACAGGTGAAAAATTCATACTTAATTGCTTTATAGTAACTTGTTACTGTGGCTTGACCCTGTCTCATGATACTTATTTGAAATAGTATCTTGTGTAGTTGCTGACTGAGAATTGGAAGCACCGCATGACTTTTGTACCCTTGCTATGAAATAGGAAACGTTTTAGATGCATTATAGACAGGAGAAAAATCCTTAGAGGGTCCCACTTTGACACACTGGGAGTTTTATAATAATTAACTAACTGGATGACCTCATAAATGTAACAAATAAGTGTGCCAAATGTGACAATGGTTCCAATTCCCCCTGGGTGTATTACCTGATTAACACTGATTTACTGTCTAGGTCCCTTTTGGATTAAATAAAGTTTTCTCAAACATCCCATATTTCAAGCAACTGCATTAAACAATGAAAAAACCCAACACCAAACCTGAAAAAAACCCAAGAAACCAAAAAATGAGTCATGTCTTTTATTCATTACCCTGAAAAGTTACAGTTCAGGATTCTCATAAAGCCAAATGACATTTTAAGAGAAGACACGTACTATAAAATAACATAGAAATCTTTTCTGGGGAGCTGTTTTGATAGCTATGAATGCTACCCCACACTGACTTTATGCTCCACTTGGCACCACAAAGACAATGAAATGTATTGTTTACCCAACTTGTAAAAGACAGTATTTCAGCAGAAAGAACTAGGAAGGGACAAATAGCATTTTTAGAAACATGAAACTGGCAAAGAGTGAAATCTGATTCTTTACTTAAGTGGATGGCCTTTTAAATGACACAAATCTCCATGGCAGGAACATTTCATAGTTGAAAGAATGCAAGTGCAGGTTTAAAGATCCTGTTTTTAAAAAATATTACTGTCCCTACACTTCAATTGCTTTAGAAGCTGGAAACTTCTTGCGAAGGACCATAAAGGTTAATAAATGCATTTTCAGTGATAACAGCTTTAAGTGCTTTCATTTGGCAATGATCATAGATAATTAAATCCCTCTGAGAATGAAGTCTAAATAAGATCAAATAGGAAAATTACATCGGGAAGAAGAGTGACACAGCAAGGCCAATGTTAGTCCTAATCTCCTGATGCTCCTCCTTGTCTGTCACTTTTTGGAGGACTAGGACTGGAAAGTGGGTGGTTGTTAGGAGCAAATGTCTCCTCCACATTTGCACCAATCTCTTCCTGATCAGAGACTATGATCAAAGCAAACCACACGTCCTCCTGCAGTGCAGCAACCCATGACCTGTTATCTCATCTTTTCTGAAATATTTTGTTTTTTTCTTGAAAGCAGTTGGTTTTGGCTTCCTTTATTTTTCAAAATACTTTTAAAAACATGTAATGGTTGTATTGCAAGCTCTAAGAATGCCTCTAAGGAAGTCATCACCAATGAGAAACAGACAAACCAACAAAAAACCCGTTTTCTGCTAATTAATATCTTAAAAGATTAAAGTTTAGTCTTCCTGACCTGCTAACAGGTTACTATATGCTCTTGTCTCTGAAATCAGAGAGATATCTCCACTTCTTTATGATATGGTAGATAACAGAGAGGCTACGGTCTATTAACTTTTTTTTTTTTTTTTAATAAGGAAAGATTAAACCCCGTAGTCAGAGAAAAATTAGTAATATCCTTTCCTCTATGGTGCTCTGAATTATCTGAATATACTACTTTACTGTTAACTATTTGAGTAGATAATGCATTTTTATTTCAGGAACTTGCTAATCTACTTTTAATTAATTTTTTTTTTATGAAAACATGGATATTTTGAAAGAAATTGTGCCTAAAGTCTTCAGTTTGGGTGACTCAAGTTAGCTATCATTATATCTGTACTTTATGGTGGCTTTAATAACCAATAATCTCTGTTTAGCATTCAAATTTAACTCATGTATTTGCTAAGATAAAGGTCTTTTTGTACTACACTAAGTTAAGAATCAAATTTCCATAATGCTTAAATACCTATATTAAGAGGCTTAGCTGAAGTTTATATAACCTTTAGATTGCCACAATGTCTTAAAAATCTGTTTAAGGGAATTTTTTGGATTATCTGTTGATTACAACATATTTTGTGATTTTTTTGCTATACTTTTCTCCGTACATTTTAAAGCTGCAAATAAGAACAGAATATTAGTTTCTAATATCTTTCCCTATTCCCTAAACTAAACATAGGGAAGTTGGTTAATTCTCTAAAACTGTATATTGCAAATTAGTACAGAGCAAAATATTACACACATTTTGCTTAACTACAACAGAATCTCAGCAGGCTAGACCCCTACTTTTACATTAGCTGTGGATGTTTATAGTGACAAATAGGAGAGCACTTACATTGTATTCAGTCTTTTGGGTTTCAGTGATGATCAAGAAACTGTAATCAGTCAGTTGGAATGATATATTTCTACCCTTTGGCTGTGAGACTGCAATGCCAGCAGATAATACATTAGGAAAAGGTCGGTGGGCAGTTGGCTGTCTCGACCAGCGCATGTAGAAAAGACACTTGTAAACATCTCTTCCTGCAATTGCAGAAATGGCCATGTAGCAGAGTCCTTTCTACACAGTTAAGATATTTAGGAAGGTTTTTTGCATGCATTTTAAGGTAATCAGTAACAGTGGATCATGTATGAGTGAGATCGGACACACAGAACCACCACCCAGCCATATGTACGACCTGAGCAAAGTTCCCTATGCAAAGACACCCTATGCAAAGATCCCAAAAAAATACAAGTGGGTTTTCAACAGACACTGAATGTGAGCGCCTGTGCAACAACTGAAGAACAATACTATTAACCCAATGATAACACAGTGAGTTAATCTGCTTTTAGTAAGGCAGGGTAAACCTGGAAAGCAAGGTCTGCTTCTTAAATAGTGGTCTAAAATACCAGTTACCGTACTTATCTTTCCCACTTTTGCATTACTACTTAGGAGCTCCATGTAAATTTCATCATAGGCAGGGGGGGAAACTAAGCATAAAGGCACTCCTTCTTCTTAGAAGCGTTCTAAAATATTAGCAGACTTAGGATAGATGGTTTTAAGGCAGGGAAATGTTTTCCAGTGTAAAAAAAGATGTTACAATAATCAAAGCACCTGAAATTAAGCTAGACATCCTGCTTGGGTCAAACTAAGTCTCCTGCTGCTCACTCCTTGGTGTGAAATGACGCCTACGTGGCATATATTCATTCTCTATCTACTGCAAAGCTTTTATGCTGCAAGAAATTTTGCTTCTTCTCTTTTTTTCCTTCTTTTTTTAACTTCTTTCATTCTTTTTTTTTTTTTGTCCAATATAATGCTTGTGTTAGCAGTAGTGTCAGAGTGGCCCAGACGATGACATAGATTTGACAGCATGGTCTGAACCACGCAAAACCTACATATGTAGTGCCTAAAAACATTCAGTATCACCTTCTAGCTTTTAGGATTGGCAACTGAAATGGTTGTCCAAGTAGAGGTGGGTTTCAAAAGGGATTGTGATTATTTGTCTCCCAGGATATTTTAATTCAGTGTAAGTCAAATCTGGTGTTATTAAATGGGGCTTAGGTGAGAAGAAATTTAGTTGTGAAAGCATACAACATTATTTATAAGCAGGTTTGTCTGAAGAAGAAATGAGTCATCATCTTGCAAGTACTCTATGCCTTCTCTTCATTGTAGGATTTTAATTGATAAAATACTTCAGTGTGTACTGCCTGCAAATACTAGGTGTTATTTCTGTTTTCCCCACCTCCTGAGTTAAACATATCATCACAGTCTTAAGTACTTCCCTTCCAAGCAATACTTGCCATATATGACTGCTATTTAAAACTTTCTACTTGAATCTACCTGCTAATTTTTGCTGTCAAATAAATCCCCATGGAGCAGGAATATGCTGACCTATGGCAAGAAAAAGGAGATATTAGTGTTTTGACTGCTGTACTAAAAAGTCACTGGGTAAAACAGATGCTGAGACCGACATTTAAGTGTCCCCTGAAAGCTGGGTGTTTCAGTGGTTTCAATACAGAGGTAGGTACGTCTCCATGTCTCAGGTCTCTGACTCAGTAAATCTCGATTTTTATTTATTTATTTTGCACACCTTCAGAGTCCAGTCTGCAGGTTATACATTTTTTAGGGACAAAAAAGACTGAACCGAGGCTTCCCACTTCCTAGGCAAATACTCTACATTCTTACATATTGCCTAAAAAGTGAGCTCAGCTCCTGACCTGAAGTGAAGATAATGACCACCACTGCATCTTGCAAGAAGCCTAATTTTGTTGTAGGGTGGCTGTATTTTGGGATAATGCCTCAGCACTCTAGATGCCAGCTAGAGGCTGATTCAGATGGATAAGAGGCTGCAGTCTGCCTTTTAGCATCTTCCAAGGCACCTGTATCTGGTTTCGGCTTAGTCTGGATGGGGAAAAGGGCTGCAGTACCAGGTCAGGGTTTCATTACTATTTTCTTGGTGTGATTTTGCCAGACAGCAGTATGGCAAAACTCACCTTTCCTTACTGCAATGGGTACACTGAATACAGATGTGGTTGTACTGTTCAGCAATTGTTTTTGCTGGTTTATGTAGTGTCACTGGCAGGATGGAGTAACAACCACAATGGGAAACCTTCTTTCACTGGGTAGGTTTTGGGTTTTTTTGTTTACTAGCAGCCTCTGCAGCCCCTCATCCCAGCTATAGTCCTGTCACTGTGACTATTAGGACTTTCCTGGCTTGGACAGGACATTGGAGTGGACCAATTATGCACATGCATTGGTGTAGAAAATGTTGGGCAAAAGAAAGGGAGCTCTGGATTTAGGCACTGCTGGGCTCAGACTGCATTGCTGTCATATTTACCCCTGATTTGTTGGAAGTGTGGTATATCTGACATCTGAGAAGCTGAACCCAACATTCCACTTTGATAATTATTAGTATTTGTTTAGCAGCAATCCCAAAGAAGCCCCATCTCAAGGGGCTTCCTTAAGACAGGAATCCCACTGTGCCTTGCGCTGTTCAAAACAAAAACAAGGAAGTTTTATCACTGGCAACACTATGGCTTTATCAACACCATCTTCTGCTGTAGGAAAATGAAAAAAAAAACAAATAAAACAAAACAACAATCCCAGTCAGGAGCAGAGAACTACTTTAATTTTACACGTTTACTTCCACAATAGTTTCATAAGCAGATTGAATATTCTTCCAGAGTATGAAAGAAGCATAGTGCTCTCATTTTTTAATAATATCTGATTGCTTCTCATTCAATCTGTGACATAATAGAGAAATTAATTAAACCAAATGTCACTGTAGCCATATCTATAATGAATCTCAGTGCCCTAAACCACTCTAAAAATTCACACAAGAGCACAAGAAATTGTATTGAAAGGCTATGGAATTTACTAAGTACTTGATAAAGGGTAATGATATAAATCACACCCATAGTTTTAGGTACTTGGAATAACTGTTTATTTATGCACAGCTGTACTGTCTGAGGGCCCTGGCTTGGACTGTGGCCTACTGTATCATGTACTCCGCAGGCACATGTACGATGGCCACTATCCCATAGAAATCCCAGTATGAATAAGCCAGACAGCAGGGTAGTTGCTGGGATGCAAACCTCCTGACTTCACAAATTGCTGCTAAAAAAATTCTCAGCTGGCCACCAGGACCTAACTACAAGGGAAGGAGGGATGCTAGGTGCTGCTCAGAAACGGGAGTTGATGGCTATCCTTGAGGAGTCATGCATTTCTTTGTGGAAGGGATGCATAGGGTGGCTTGGAAGACCATTATGGCTCACTCTCTTCTAAACCCATATCCAGCCCTTGGAGGGTCAAAATCATAGGGAACCATCTCAGTTATTAGCTCTAGTCCCTGATGAGTACTGGCCATGGGGTAACAGACCTTAAGCCCTGCAACATCCCTAAAGCATCGACTTCATACACCCCACACTGCAAAACACTTCTTAGTACATAACTAGTATGTACCTTGCAAACTTCAGTGATTAATGAAAAGAAAATGGAGGGCCAAAACGGCAAGAATCTGTAGAAAGAGTATCAGTTACCCCTGCAAAACCCAGTTGTCCTTCAGTGGCTGCCTGCAGAACAAGTATTTGCTGTTTCATTGCAACCTGACACGGGCAGAAAGGGGGTGGATACAGTAGTCCATATCAGTCCTCTCTGCTGTCTCTGGGCTTTGACCATACAACAGTAGCCAAGCCTCCGAATGTGCTCTTGTTCTTAGCCCAATGCAACCTATAGCCTCCTGCTCTCTCTCACTACATAATTTCAGTTTACCCCTTCATCCTCTCCTCTCCTCTCC
>NW_009647828.1:1896162-1961714 GCF_000708025.1 Charadrius vociferus
CCCCTCTCCTCTCCTCTCCTCTCCTCTCCTCTCCTCTCCTCTCCTCTCCCAGTGTAACCACAGAGATTATCCTGATATGGGCAATCAACATCAGAACATCAGCCTTGTCTCAGTCATTATCTTCCTTTCTGAAAGCAGAGATCTGTGCCAACTTCCTGCCTGATAGCAAAAGGGTGAGAGAAACCAAGACACAGCATGAAGCTGTGGTGAGGAGCCTAACTGTCCTCTGCCCACATCTGATCTGAGACTGGTCTTTTTGGGCACCTGGCTTTTCAGCATCTCAAGCTGGTAGCTATTCTATGCTGTCATGATGAAAGAAGGCAAAATATTTTTCTCACATATAGTATCTTCATAAAGACAACATTGGAAATGTTAACAAAATCCAGAATCTGCAGGTTGAACACACGACTAGTCTGGGTAGCCTGCTAAATTTATTGGACGATCCTTGCTTTCAATTATGTTTTAATTATATTTCTTTCAATTATTAATACACTCCTTTGTGTTTAGCACTTCTGCAAGGCAGCCTCTATAGAGCCGCTCTCCTCCTGTGTCTGTAAAGGTTATTTGGAATGATGGAGCCTCGGTAGGTTTGTTATGTTCCTTCTTGTACTAGTCAGCAGTGATGCAAGTATGCCTTAGGAAGCTTTGATCTTGCACTTGAGCAAACAAAATGGAGAAAGCTTAGCACGCATTTTCACACAGCCTGGTTCATACCCACTTGTTTATCAAGCATAGCTCTACAGAATTTAGCTAAATTTCATGTGCCTATTTAAAAAACACATGTACAAAAATACTTAAGTACCAGACACAAATTATCATAACTGGTATCCATATGGCAATTGTAGAAACAGAAATGTAAAAAGTTCAAGGCAAACTACTAAAAAAAAAACCACTAAAGAATTTTAGAAATATTTTGCAAAAGTTTTTACAAAAGGTAGCTAGTCTTCTTGACACAAAGTTTTCAAGAAAATTTAGTTTCCAGCTTCACACAAAATAGAAAAGTCCTTTAACCTTATGAGCGATCCTTGATAAAATAGGCTTCAAATGTATCTCATTTGCTAATACAGAACAACATACATTACATAAAATTAGCAGAAATTCTTCTCTTTTCCAGCCTAAAAACATTCCAGGTTGGTTTATATGCAGTTGGTTTTCTGCCAAAATTGTTCTTGAATTATCAGTATGTACACAGACTTTCAGAGTCAGGACACTGTAGTCGCACTCATGACTGTGAAAGTAAGTTAGTTTGAGTCAACAAGAGAATAGAGGAAGTCAGAGAATGAGTTGGAATGGAAATGTCAAATGACAAAAGTGGATCACATTTTCCTTTCAAATTACTCAAGTTGGAGAGTGACAGGAAAAGTTTCACATTTAAAAGACCTTTTGTTTTCTGGAATTTTTCAGCATCTAACAGTCCTGGGTTATACTGGAAACTCTCTTGCTTCTTTTAGCTATGCTGTAATTTTCATGAGAGGCAGACAGCTTAACAATAATACTTACCATGTCATGCAGTTTTTCAAAATCTTGCACAGATACTAAGGAACTCTCTGGAAGATCAGCAAGAAAATCATAGGTAAACACAGCTGCATCTTCGTTAATTTTTTTAAATATATGTATTTGCAAGAGATGTAATTAAAACTGGAACAGGAGAATGCTCTCGCTATGGAGTTCAGTTGTCAGTCAAACCATTTTTAGACCTTGGTCTG
Source organism: Charadrius vociferus (assembly GCF_000708025.1). Lineage (NCBI taxonomy): Eukaryota > Metazoa > Chordata > Aves > Charadriiformes > Charadriidae > Charadrius > Charadrius vociferus. The sequence goes on from NW_009647828.1 coordinate 1,897,869, forward strand.
AGGCTGTGTCTATGTATAATACTTTAGATTGACAGGCAAGTTCCATCTCTATGGATGCAACAACCTATTTTTGTATTATAATGTGGGTTTTGATTGGCAACTCAACAATGGCAGAATTCATCCAGCCATGTACCCTTTTTACACCCTGGTTGTCTGCTGCTATACCACTCTATTGTTGTACACACCCAAACTGTCAATAAAAATGGGTCTAGTGCTCAACTGTACACAACCAGCACAGTCCAGAGGATCTGAACATCAAAATAAGAATATTAAAAAACAATTAAAAAGAATAAAATAACATAAAAATTTAATATTCTACCCATCATGACTGGTTGGCTGCATCCTGAACAGTGTGACTGGCGTTTCCGAGTCCTTTACAAAGCATATATTTGGCAGTATAACCCTGGCATTGGTTATAACTTCAAGGATCACACAAAAGAAACACAGAGAGAGATGGGAGTGAGTCAGTTTGAAATGTCTGGTAATGGCCCAGTTCGATGTGTCTTACTACTCACATCACATTTGTACACTGGATGCAACATATTGGATGACTGCAACAAACCCAAACAGCTCTGAGTTCCACACCATGATCATCACTGCTCAGTTTCTTCACAGAAAAATGTTGCTCTGGTTTACCAGGCAGGTTCTTCTCAGGTTTTGTAAAGTTTAGAAAAGCCAAGCTTGTAGTGTGGTTTTGTTCTACTGTGGACAGAACATCTTTCTTGATTTAATAGATCTTGGCTTGTATTGCGGTAATAGAGGTGTTTGCATGCTGAGCCATTTCATGCATTTTGAAAAGCACTTTGTCAAATATTAGGCTTTATATCTTTGCCAGGTAGTAATACTGCAATTCATTTACTCATGGCTTTTAATGGTAGGTAAGCAGAGATGCTTGAAATGTTGTTGTCTGATACAAGTTATTCTTATAAACTTCCTTTAGTTCCAGTAGAGAGAAAGAGAGAGACAGAATTGGAAATGGATTCATCCCATCCATCTTAGCCAATTCCTAGGAGGAGCGAGTTGCCTGTGTCTCTGGGTATTGGGCATTATAGTGTCCTGAGTACACACTCTATGATTCTTGTGATTTTTCTTCTTTAGTATCATGAGTGGCTGATGATGAAATAAGGTTTTTAAACCAAGAATTGCTTGATCTCAACCCTGCTTTAAAACTTTGCTGTGTATGTTTGTAGGAAGAGCTAGACAAATATGTCTATTGTGACTTCTGGAGGCAGATGTATCTTGCCTGATTCGGGCTCCTGTTCTATTGTTATCTCTCTTAGCTAAAGAGTTCCCTGGTGGCTGCAAGTAAAAGAACATTTAAGAGATTGCTCAGGCACTATTTTCTAACATCTGCCATTCTCTTTTAACCTCAAAAACCAGTTTGACTTTTCTGCTTAGTATCTATCTTTATGACAAGAAGTTAAGGCAACATTTGACTATAAGGACACAGAAGAACTGCTCCAACTTAAGGTTACTTGAGAACTTCAATTATTCATCCTCCTCCAAGTTCAAGAGTGATGCATCCCAAAAAAGAGGAAAACAGGCAAAAACACCAGGAGGCCTCCATGGATGAACAAGGGCGACCTGGAGAAACTTAAACTCAAAAAGGAAGCCCGCAGAGGGTGGAAGCAAGGGCAGGTAGCCTGGGAGGAATACAGAGAAATTGTCCATGCAGCCAGGCATCAGGTTAGAAAAGCTAAAGCCCTGACAGAATTAAATCTGGGCAGGGACGTCAAAGGCAACAAGAGAGCCTTCTATAGGTACATCAGTGATAAAAGGAAGAATAGGGAAAATGTGGGCCCTCTCCAGAATGAAACAGGAGACCTGGTCACCCAGGGTATGGAGAAGGCAAAGGTACTCAATGACTTTTTTGCCTCATTCTTCACCAACAAGTGCTCCAGCCACGCCGCCCAAGTCACAGAAGGCAAAGGCAGGGACTGGGAGAATGAAGAACTGCCCACTGTAGGAGAAGATCAGGTTCAAGGCCATCTAAGGAACCTGAAGGTGTACAAGTCCATGGGACCTAATGAGATGCATACAAGCGTCCTGAGGGAACTGGCGGATGAAGTTGCTAAGCCACTATTCATCATATTTGAGAAGTTGTGACAGTCCAGTGAAATTACTGCTGACTGGAAAAGGTGAAACGTAATCCTATTTTAAAAAGGGAAAAAAAGGATGACATGGGGAACTACAGGCCAGTCAGTCTCACCTCTGTGCCTGGCAAGATCATGGAGCAGATCCTCATGGAAACTATGCTAAGGCACATGGAAAATAAGGAGGTGATTGGCAACAACCAACATGGCTTCACTAAGAGCAAACTCTGCCTGACAAATTTGGTGACCGCCTATGACAGGGTTACAGTGCTGGTGGATAAGGGAAGAGCAATTGATGTCATCTACCTGGACATGTGCAAAGCACCTGACACTGTACTGCACAACATCCTTGTCTCTAAATTGGAGATGTGGATTTGACAGATGGACCACTTAGTGGATAAGGAATGGGCTGCATGGTCAAACTCAAAGCGTTGCAGTCAAAGCCTCAATATCCAAGTGGCAACCAGTGACAACTGGCATTCCTCAGGGGTCAGTATTGGGACTGGTGCTGTTCAACATCTTTGTGAGTGACATGGACAGTGGGATGGAGTGCACCCTTAGCAAGTTTTTTGATGACACCAAGCTGTGGTACAGTCGATACACTGGAGGGGTGGGATGCCATCCAGAAGGACCTTGACAGTCTTGAGAGGTGGGCCCATGAGAAACTCATGAAGTTCAACAAGGCCAAGTGCAAGGTCCTACACATGGGTGGGAGCAATCCCAAGCACAAATACAGGCTGGACAGAGAATGGATTGAGAGCAGCTGTGAGAAGGACTCAGGGGTGTTGGTTGATGAGAAGCTCAACATGAGCTGGCAATGTGTGCTTTCAGCCCAGAAAGTCAGTTGTATCCTGGGCTTCCTCAAAAGAAGCGTGGCCAGCAGGTTGAAGGAGGTGATTCTGCACCTCTACTCTGCTCTTGTGAGACCACACCTGGAGTACTGCATCCAGCTCTGGGGATAGTGGGTTTAGATCAGATATTAGGAAGAAACTCTTTACTGTGAGGGTGGTGAGGCACTGGAACAGGTTGTCCAGAGAAGTTGTGGTTCCCCCATCCCTGGAAGTGTTCAAGGCCAGGATGGATGGGGCTTTGAGCAACCTGGTCTAGTGGAGGGTGTCCCTGGGCATTGCAGGGGGTTGGGACTAGGTGATCTTTAAGGTCCCTTCCAACCAAAACCATTCTATGATTCCATAATTTATCCAAGACCAACGTTCACATCATTCAGAGCCCAAGGTTTGTCTCAGTCCTTAGTCTACACACACCCCTTGAGCTGCTGAGAAGATAAGGTACTGGCAGCACATTACCAAAGGCCATGAGTGAGGGCCAGAGATGAGTTGCCTTGCTTGGGAGGACACAAACTGCAAAGTGGATTATACTAACAGGGATGTGATTTAGAGGAGAGAGGCCTTAGCGAGCTATGCCTGGTCCTTGGTCACACTTAGCTCTCAAGACAGCCCCTAGCAGGGAATCTGACTTCCCTTTCCCTGGTGAATGAGTGAATTGGTGGTGAAAAGAGGCTGACGGAATGTGCGCAGAATAGCTGTAAATAACAGGATGGCTAACTGCTAAGTGCCTGGTATTTCTGGCTGGAAGTGACTTATAAAAGCAAAAGAAGAAATGCATAAACATCAAGTCCCAGAACCACATTTTCAAATGCAGGTATGTAAAGTGAAAAAAAAACCCCAATATTTGATTTTCTAAATTAGCTGTTTAGTTTTCAATTGGTGCAGAAAATGAGCTTCTGAGCTGAAAATTCTTAGGTTTCTATCTTCTCAGAGGATGCAGATTAAAATTGCTTTGTTTTTTGTTAGGATTTTACTGCCTTGTGGGAAAGATGATTTTGTGGCCGAAGAGGACATGTAATTTTGCATATATTGCACTGTTCATAAATGTCAGAGAGAATGTTTTTCTGCTAACACATGTCTATTAAATCACACAATATTTTACAAGTTGAGTTCCAGCACAGGTGTGGAAGACATCCACTATCTTTGCTAGAAAGTGCTAAGCTTTTAAGAGCATTCATTTCTTTCTTCAATTCATTGCTTGATTTCTTCTTCCACAGTAAATTTTTACTTATTTTTTCTGGGAAGGCTGCAAAGTTCGGCTCCCAAATATGCAGAAAACATTTTCATACCTTTAGTTAGCGCTAACCACAGCTGTAAAAAAAAACCAACAAAACAACAAAAAACTATTAGCATAAAGTGCTTGTATATTTATCTTTAAAATTTCAATCAGTTCAAGCAAAGAGGTTTTCTTTTATTCTTTTTAATTAATATATTGAGTATAAATTACAGATTTATATCTTGGTAATAAAATTTTAAGCTGAGAAAAACTAATGCAGGCGAAATAATTAAATTTGACAAGTGTCAAGGAACTCAAAATTGCACTGGGTTGTAGTTACATTTGGTAATATTCCCTCAAGACATTCAGAATTTAGAGCAAGAAAAATTTTTGCTAAATACTGCAAGTGTTTAAGTACAAGAAAAAACATTTCAGCAAATAGATCTGAAACAGTTCAGCGACTGTGTTATACACTTATATAACAAGCTGTTCTGTCTTTTCATTTCCTAGCATTGCTCAGATTAGGAAATGAAAACAAAATAATTTAATCACATCAGGTTTGATTTATGATGGACATATAGGTTTATAGTATGTATGAGGGCTTGTACTCATCTACTAAAGTGGACAAAATATTGCTTAAAGTGAATGGAGAGATTAAGAATTTTCACAAAAGCTAATGGAACTGAATATGTTTACATGATAAATATTTCTGAAAAAACAATGTGAACTCTGTTTAGCTGTTGTTCTACATGCAGATTAAGAACTTAATATTTCTGACATTAAAAAAAAAGAATTAATATGTTAGCTCAAATAGTAGAAGCCTATGCTTGAACTACAAGGTCTTATCCATCTGTATAATCCATCCCTCATGAAGCAGAAAGGCTTTTTCTCCATAAAATACTGTTTGAATTGAATTGTTTACAGAAAAATCTGCAAGACTGATTGCTTTTTTCCAATGGTGTTCTGGTTCCTGTCAAAATGACGAGGTTTCTGGGGGCATCAGAGTAGATGACTGTGAAACTTCCTTTGCTGTGAGATTTTTGACTGGTTTTATTGTTTTCCCTCTCAGTACAAACCCAAACGCTTTTAAACAAAAGACAATATTCACAATGAAGCCTATTTACACTGTGTTTTGAGCAGTGCCGTCACTCCGGCTGGGCAACAGCGGCAGGTCTTGAGCAAGTGTTATGAGTGTGGTTTTAAGACACTGTAAATCCCTTTGTGGTGAAAATGAAAACTTATCAGCAAGCAAAGAGTGTGTACTCAAGTATCTGTGAGTTTAAAGTTATTGAGAACAAAATAAGCGATACTTAGTATTCATGGAAGATTGTATTAACGGAGCATGAAGAAGCTGTGCCACGCAGCCATTTTTTAGCATGACAGAAATTCACTCAAGATGTTGTATAGAAAGAGTGGCATTAATTAATGACAAGGTAGCATGTGCTGAAACATAGTGCTTCATCTGGATCAAGGCACAAGTTTGGAACAACCTGCTGCATTGTCTCTTGGTCTTGCCTAGAAAGCTTGTGTAATGTCTATCACCATATGTTTTTAAGAACTGGTTAGACAAATATTGACCAGGAATGACAGAAATACACTTGATCTTAGGTTGGGTGAGGGGATGCATTACACAGGCACTCCAGCCCTGTTTTCTACTTTTCAGGCTGCTCTGTGAATCTGCACCAGAAGGCTCTGAGTGGGCTCTGGACAGCTTGCACGCTCAAGCACTGCAGGAATTCATCTGCATTCATCCTATCATCAGCAAGCATGGATAGGTTTTCATATGGATTAATGATACAAGCATTTCTGATCCAAACTAATTGAAAAATCACAGAATTCACAGAATTCACAGAATGGTTAGGGTTGGAAGGGACCTCTGGAGATCATCTAGTCCAACCCCCCTGCCAGAGCAGGGTCACCTACAGCACGTTGCACAGGACAGCGTCCAGGCGGGTTTTGAATGTCTCCAGAGTGGGAGACTCCACCACCTCTCTGGGCAGCCTGTTCCAGTGCTCCACTACCCTCAAAGTAAAGAAGTTCCTTCTCATGTTAAGATGGAACTTCCTATGCTCAAGTTTATGCCCATTACCCCTCGTCCTATCACTGGGCGCCACTGAAAAAAGACTGCTCCCATCCCCCTGGCATCCTCCCATTAAGTATTTGTATGTATTAATAAGATCCCCCCTCAATCTTCTTTTCTCTAGACTAAAGAGACCCAAGTCCCTCAGCCTTTCCTCATAAGAAAGGTGCTCCAGTCCCCTAATCATCTTCGTTGCCCTCTGCTGGACCCTCTCCAGCAGTTCCCTGTCTTTCTTGAACTGGGGAGCCCAGAACTGGACACAGTACTCCAGATGCGGTCTCACCAGGGCAGAGTAGAGGGGGAGGATGACCTCCCTCGACCTGCTGGCCACACTCTTCTTGATGCACCCCAGGATGCCATTCGCCTTCTTGGCCGCCAGGGCACATTGCTGGCTCATGGTCATCCTGTTGTCCACCAGGACTCCCAGGTCCCTCTCCACAGAGCTGCTCTCCAGGAGGTCAGCCCCCAACCTGTACTGGTGCATGGGGTTATTCCTCCCCAGGTGCAGTACCCTACACTTACCCTTGTTGAACTTCATAAGGTTTCTTTCTGCCCAACTCTCCAGCCTGGCGAGGTCACGCTGTAAGGCAGCACAGCCTTCTGGCGTGTCAGCCACTCCTCCCAGTTTTGTGTCATCAGCAAACTTGCTGATGGTACACTCTATCCCTTCATCCAGATCATTGATGAATATGTTGAACAAAACTGGGCCCAGTACTGACCCCTGAGGGACACCACTTGTTACTAACCTCCAACTAGACTCTGCGCCACTAACCACAACCCTCTGAGCTCTATCTGTGAGCCAGTTCTCAATCCACCTCACCGTCCATTCATCTAAGCCACACTTCCTAAGCTTTCCTGTGAGGATGATGTGGGAGACAGTGTCGAAAGCCTTGCCAAAGTCAAGGTAGACAACATCCACTGCCCTCCCCTCATCCACCCATCTAGTTACTTTGTCATAGAAGGCTATCAGATTAGTCAGACATGACTTCCCCTTGGTGAATCCATGTTGACTACTTCTGATAATCTTCTTTTCATCCAGGTGCTTTGAGATGACTCCCAGAACAAGCTGCTCCATCATCTTCCCAGGGATGGAGGTGAGGCTGACCGGCCTGTAGTTTCCCGGGTCATCCTTCCTGCCCTTTTTGAAGACTGGAGTGACATTGGCTATCCTCCAGTCCTCAGGCACCTCACCTGTCCTCCAGGACCTTTCAAAGATAATGGAGAGAGGCCCAGCAATGACTTCCCCCAGCTCCCTCAGCACCCGAGGGTGCATCCCATCAGGCCCCATGGATTTATGTATATCCAATTTATCTAACTGATCTTTAACGTGCTCCTTGTCAACCAAGGGATAGTCTTGTTTCCCCCAGACTTTCTCTGTTACCTGCAAAGTCGGGGTCTCACAAGGACTGGCCCGAACAGTGAAGACAGAAGCAAAGAAGGCATTTAGCAACTCCGCCTTCTCTGCATCATCCGTCACCACAGCACCTGTCTCATTCAACAACGGGCCCACATTTTCCCTAGTTTTCCTTTTGTCTCCTATATACTTAAAGAAACCCTTCCTGTTGGCCTTGACATCCCTCGCCAGGTTCAATTCCAAGGCTGCCTTGGCTTTCCTTGTTTCCTCCCTGCATACCCTGACAGCATTCTTGTATTCCTCCCAAGCAGTCAGCCCCTTCTTCCACCTATTGTAAACTCCCTTCTTCCACCTGAGCCTTTTCAGAAGGTCCCTGCTCAGCCAAGCAGGTCTCCTTCTCCCCTTGCCTGATTTCTTTCTCTTTGGGATGCACTGATCCTGAGCTTGGAGGAGGTGACGCTTAAATAGCAGCCAGCTCTCTAGAGCCCCCTTACCCTCTAGAGCCCTTTCCCATGGGATTTGCCCAAGCAATTCTTTGAAACGATCAAATTTAGCCCTCCTGAAGTTTAGGGTTTCAACTCTACTTGTCATTTTGTCTATTCTACACTTAATCCTGAACTCTATCTTCTCATGATCGCTGCAGCCCAGTCTGCCCCCAACCTTTACATCCTCCACCAGTCCCTCTTTGTTTGTGAGTATCAGGTCCAGTAAAGCACCTCTCCTTGTAGGTTCCTCCACCACCTGAGTCAAAAAGTTGTCATCAATGCACTGGAGGAACCTCCTGGACTGTACGTGCCCAGCTGTGTGGCCTTCCCAGCAGATATCAGGGTAGTTGAAGTCCCCCATGAGAATCAAGGCCTGTGATTGTGAGGCGATTCTCACCTGTCTGTAGAAGGCCTCATCAACTTCCCCATCCTAATCAGGTGGCCTGTAATAGACACCCACAACTGTGTCTCTCATATTACCCTGCCCCTTGATCCTTACCCACAAGCTCTCAACTTGCTCATCATCTGTTCCCAGGGAGAGCTCGATACATTCCAGTTGCTCCCTCACATAAAGAGCAACTCCACCACCTCGCCTTGCCGGCCTATCCTTCCTAAAAAGAACATAGCCCTCCATGACAGTGTTCCAATCATGTGAGCCATCCCACCACGTCTCAGTAATTGCAATGAGGTCATGGTTCTGCGACCGCACACAGATCTCTAACTCCTCTTGTTTATTCCCCATGCTACACGCATTGGTGTACAGGCATTTCAGAAAACCCAATGAGTGTGTAGTTTTTGCCCTTGAGGAGTGGTGGGCCTTCTGATTATCAAAAATACTAGTGCTCGGCCCCACAGTTGCTGAGCTACTATGCCCAGGCGCCTCTCCAGCGAGCCCAGTTACACGCCCATCCCCCTTCAAATCTAGTTTAAAGCTCTCCCAATGAGCCCTGCTAACGCCGTTCCAAGAACCATTTTCCCCCTGCGTGACAGGCTTTTCCCATCTGCTGCCAGCAGGCCTGGTGATCTGTAAATCAGGCCATGATCGAAGAACCCAAAACCCTGTCTGTGGCACCAAGTTCAGAGCCAGTCATTGCCCTGCTGGCTCTTCCAGTTAACCTCCTCATCATTCCCTGCAACAGGAGGGACAGAAGAAAACAAGACTTGGGCTCCTGATCCCTTAACTAGTCGTCCTAGGGCCCTGAAATCCTTCTTCATTGCTCTTGGCGTTCTTCTTACTACATCGTCACTACCTATCTGAAACACTAAAAGGGGATAATAATCCGATTGCCGTACCAGGGACGGAAGCTTTCTCTTAACGTCACGAACCCGGGCCCCAGGGAGGCAGCAAACCTCCCTATGTAGCGGGTCCGGTCTACATATGGGGCCCTCCGTCCCCCTCAGAATTGAGTCCCCCATAACAATGACCCGTCTTTTCTTTTTCACTGAGGAAGTTTTGATTTGGGTTGTGGTCTGACTAGGCCTCAGCGAGTCCTCCAACCTGGGAGGATTACCATCCTCACTGTTGTTCCGTTCCTCCTGCAGGACAGTGGGACAGTGTATCTGTTGTACTTGGGAAGGTGTGAGAGTTGTTGGGCAGGGATGGAACATGTTGCCATTGCCCCCTGTCCTCCAATCCGCCCTGTTCAGCTGATTGGGGAGAGGAGTGGGAGCTCTCCGCAGCAGGGGGTTTGTCTGCCTGCTGGGTTTCCGTCATGGGAGATGGAAATCAGCTAAGATCTCTTTCCTGGAGTGTGTTGTTTAACTTTACAGGTAATAATCCCAGAAAATTGTTTATGCTGGACTAGAGAGAGCTTGCAAATGAGCACTGTTGAAACTCTGTGATCTTGTTAGCAGCTGGGAGTTTCATTGCATTTTACATGCATATTCTAGTGAAGCTGGGAATAAACCAGCAGATAGATGCTAACCACATTACTGTTCTGTTTTTCTGATTATTTATTTTGTCTCCCATCTGTCCCTATTTGTTCTTCTGATGGAAAAACAACGTTCCTCTGGACTATGTTGAAACCTGCTATGTTCAGACAAGGAAGGCAAAAGAGGCAGTAGGCGGCTTGTGCCCTCAGGCTGCCACCTTGATACTTTAATATGATTTTTTTTTTTAGAAGAAAATAGGGAAGTTCTAGTCTAGATCTCCTGCTGGCCTGCCATAGTGCTTGTTTCTGTTGCAAGCAAGGAAAAAGAGAATAACTAAGAGTGAAGTATTTTAAGGATCTAGCGCTGTAGAGTAACCTGTTGTCTGAATTGTAAAGATCATCTACACTCTGCCTGGAGAACATCACGAGCTAAAACTTATTTTCCTTTCCAGCGGTGTTCAAGCTCATGATTCAATCTTACCTGTACGGAAAGATGTTTATTTCTACATATAGTTGTTAGGGTAAAGGGTGCAGTGGGAGCCTTTATTTCAATTGGACTTTACACTTTTAAATGCTGTTGCTGTTTTCACACAGCAATAAAGGTGTTTAAGAGTTTGCAAGAGGGATGGGGTTTCCTTCTTAAAACATGACTGGATGCAGAAGCTGTGGGGCTTGCAAAGTTGCACCCAAGAGGATAGGTGTTGGTAGAACCTGCATATGTGTGAAATGCCATCTGCCAGTTGCACAGGAAAATAAAAATGCTGAAGCATTTAGCTGGGCTAGAGGAAACTCCTGACAGTAGTGTCCAGACAGGAAAAGATATGATTGTGAGGCCAAAGGAAGCAAAATCTAAGAAAAGAAGAACTCATTAATTAGCTGCACTGGAGAAATAGATAGATGTGACAGTGCCAAGGGAGAGGAGATGCCTCCTCACCCATAGAAGAAAATAGACATAATCAGACATTAGAGCATCAAAAAGAACAAGAAGCACAAAATCAACAGAGGAACTACAGATGGAAGGAAAACAAAACCTAGAAAGGTGATATCAAATTGAGGAAGAAGCAAACCTGCTAGCCAGGTACCCATTAATAAGTAAGATTTGCATCCTCTGGGTGCATTCAAAACAAGACTGTGCACACTCTCTAGAGGAAGAGCACAAATTTGAGGCTGGAAAAGACTCTGAAAGGAGCAAAGAATAATCCAGTCATCATTTGGGACAAATTATGCTTCCAGATTACCAAATATTTATGACAGTGGGGACACATGTCATTGGGGATGGTCTCCTCAAAACAACTATATGCAGCAAGATAAGGCACCAAAAAGGGAATAGAAATTGCAGGTTAGGACCTACAACAGGAAGCTACAGGGATAACATATGTTACTAGCAAGAAATATTGATAAAGTACTTGTAATGGAAAGCTAGACTTAATTGTCTGGTTCAGCAAAAATAATTTAGAAAAAAAAATGATGTCAAGATAGCATTGGAACACTTATGCAAGGATAAAAATAGACTGCAAATAAGATTTAAAATTCCAAAGCAAAACTACTGATGGCTGAAAGAAGTACCTAGTGGTATGAACTCGAATGAAAAGTTTGATGACTTGCATACAGAGCTTTCTAGAGATTCTTTAAGCCAAAGACACAAAAATAATAAGAAATTTGTAGATTAAGCAAAAAGAAGCACAGTAAGGAAGAATTCCAGGCTTCTCTCTCTGAATAATTAGCTCTAAAAAAAACCCCCAAAAACACAGAGCTTAGAAGGAAAAGAAAAAAGGACTGATCAGCAAAGAATGATAAGCTTTTGGGGTCAAGAAGGATATGATTGTAATGTAAATTGTGAAAAGTCAAGTGGATGTTTATGAAACAATGAACAAAGGTTCTTCAGTCTTATACATAAAAGAAAGTGAGGAAGGAATAAAAGACTGCTACGCAGAGAGGCCCCCAAATTATGTTGAATATGGCCAGAAGACAAAACAAGTATTCTGCCTTACTTTGTAACAAAAACACATAAGGGAATGAGAGGATGTATAATAGGAGCAACAGTACAGAAAATGGTACAACAGTGGTAGAAGGAAAATGTCACACACTCCAAATAGGTAGGCACCATCATTTTAGTGTGATAATTGTATTATCAAGAAGTGGGAAACATGACTAAGACAGAAAAGGCAAGGACATTAAAAATGGGACAAGGATTGAAAAACTGGTATAATGGAAATGGGGTGAAAATCACTATGGAAATTTGCAAGGTTTTGTACTTAGAAGTGCTATGAATATAGAAAGCTTCTTGAGAGGAAACCAAAAGAACTTACCTTATTTATATGAGAACAAGGGAGGATACAATTGCTCTTTCTGCAATTGTCAGGACAACCAACAACAGGGAAGATAAAAGAAACTACTGGTGCTAAAAACCATGATGGCACAAGTGCAAAAGACTCTAGCATCTTCCATGACCTAAGTGATCTTAGACAAAGTTGGGAAGAAATTAGAACAGGGCTCGTAGCTCCTAATTTTTTTTGGATTCTGAAACAGTCTTTCTATGAGACAATAGGGTGATTAAAAAATCTGTACTTTAGTAGAGATTCATAGAGGGGAAGGAGTTAGAATTTATTGAAGAACGAAGATAATGAGGGAGAAAATGATTTGGGAAATTTTGTGAACAATGAAGAATGGCACAGGAATCCCATAGGCTGTGCACATCTGCCAACTCCACGTAAATGTCTAATATACTCCAAGATGTCTTGAGTAGTACCAAACATCTGTTATATAGCTAAATCACTCTTCTCCAGTGCAGACACCTCCATCTGACCAATTGCCTCATAGTTATCTTTGTAGGCAATAGAGAGCTCCAGATATGTGCATTTGCCTGTCCTGAGTACAAAGAAAGTTCAGAATAACTAACTGAAATGCAGATACTATTATGTAGTTGAATGAGATGAGCTATATTTGGACCGTACATGTCTCAAACATTTTAAAAATCAATGCAAGTGACTAGAAAATCATTCTAAAGCTATGGTTATTAATGAAGCTTGAATTAAATTGTGGCAAGAGTATTCCACTAAGTTAAAGGCAGCAGATGTAGAAACATGCTCTTCTTTGCTATATGTGGGAAAGGAGAAATGGTTTAAGTTACCGCAAGAGTGATTTGTATTAGCTACCCAGGAGACTTTTCTAAGAGTAAGGAGAGTTAAGCCCTAGAAAAGGCTTTGTTGTGGGAAATTGCACCACTTCCCACAAAAAGCAGCCTTGTGAAGAGCATGAAAGTCTTTCTCTGAGGATCAGCTAGATACCAGGTTGGCAGTTTTCAGGTAGTGATTGAGATGATCTTCTGAACCTCTGCCAGCACTACTTTTTACTCTTTCTGCAGTTAAAATCATCAGACTTGCAAATCATTGTTTAGCATGTTGCTGCAGTTTTTCTTTGATCTTTGAAAAGGTGTGTAGCTTATTGTTTCAGAGTCTTATGTATTTTTATGCCCACAAACATTTAAAGCGAGGTCAAAACAGACTGAACAATGAAGGCAGCATATATCTCTTCTTACCTACTTTGAATTTCTATCCAAATGGTTTCTTCCCCCAAATCACTAACACCTTTGATTTTGAACACAAACCAAAAACTTTTCCTTATATTTCCCCAGAAATCCCTACTTTGATTATTCAAGCTACATCCAGTGTAGTATCTCCCATCTATTCTCTTCCCCTTTTCCTGTAATTAACTCACCTGTTGTTGACCATATTTAACTGCGTTCAGCAGTGCCAGTTATGAAAATGGCCTTCTCTTCACTCAGGCTTTCTCAAGTATTTTTAACATGAAACCATGAATGTCAGATAGAGTTCTACTGAGAAGACGTATTTTCATTTTCATTTGTACTTGCAAGCAGACTTATGGTTACAGAGGAGTCTGACATTTATACTGGACTTGCTAAGTTTTGTGAAAACTTTACACTTTGTTATCTTCAACTAGTTTGGATTTTACATCTAGTTGTATAACTTAGAATCTTGAGTGAAGACCATTTGATTTTCCCTAGTGAAGATCTTGCTGATGAAAAACTGTGGAATAAAGTATTCAGTTAGCTTTCTTTTAAACTCTGCCCTGGCTCTTTTTGTTGATAAAGGCAACAGTGCTTCCAAAAGTGCCAGCTACTCAAGGTTGGATCCTTCATCATGCAAAATGGTGTGAGTATATTCTTCATTCAAACCTCTAACTGGACCTACAGCCACATACTGGTATTCTTGCAGTTAGTTTGGAGGAATGATGTGAAGGCTGGCACCCTAGGCACAACAAGGTGTTCTAAGATGAAACATCAAGATGCAGAGTCAGAAGAGGGGCAGCAAACACTTAGTTCAGTGGATTTGTTCAGATCTGCACCTCAAGGATGGCTCATCTTCCTCCATGACGTGCAAAGCACTGCCCATTCCTTTCATCACATATCTCTGTATTACTCATCTGTGAGTTTTAAGAGTCAAAAGTGGCTCCAGAGATGGAGATGGAGATTGCAGGTCATATATTTACTCTAAATGAGTAACTGTTGCTTGTCCATAAGCTATGTTGGGACTTCATGTAGGATTCCTTCTGAGTGCCACCACATGCTGCATGTTTGACTTGTCATCTTGGGTTTTTTTTGCAGCTTTGGGGAAGGTTCTTTGTGCCTCTTTGCACTTTACTTAAGCACAGAAAAATCCTGGCATTGACTGAAGCCTCTTAGTGGCCTCTAAGTCTTATCTTATCATGAGTTTTGAGCATTTTCGAAGATCATTGTGTTTCAGCTCCTTTTTTTTCCCCTCTTTATTCCTGGCTTTTGAGGTCTGTAGTGCTCTCATATGTTTGACTATTCAGTCCTGTGAATAATAGTTCTCAAATGACACTCGAGTTAATGCATTTTCTCTTGCAGTGGCTGTGCACAGTCACAAACCTTGGGGAAAGAAGAGGCAATATGATATGATCATGAAAGCTTGTATATTTTCAAAGGCTGATTCCAAAAGCTGTTGTGAGCTAACTGTCACATTGTTTTATTGCAATAAGTTTTGCACACTACCTAATATTTCTTTATGCTGTATTTGAAAAGGCTCTAAACTTTTTATGGGTATTGTTATCCCTTTTTAATGTAAATGCCAGCAGATCAGAATATGACCATCTTGTGAATTCCCAGCTCATATATCCAAAGGAAAGTTCTCTCCATTTCTGTACATGCCTGTAAAAGGTGTATCTGTTCTCAGGATCTGGGAACCACCAGACAGCATAGAACAAGTGACACTGTCCTGCATTACACAGGTTTTTTTCTTCCAAGGATGGTGAAAGCTGTAACATGGAGGTATACCAAAAAAAAAAAAAAAAGCTAATCTTTGTTACACAGAAACTACAAAGCATTTTCTGAGATAAGGCAATTCAGAAGGATGAGATAGAACCTTTAAGGGCCCCTCTAACACCCTTTTTTCCTCGAGTGGCAGTATTTTTCCTGCTTGCGGTGTCTGTAAGAATGCCTAATCCTTCTTGGAATTCTGCAAAGATTTGGAAGCTAATGATATTGTGAAGTCTCCTAATCATAGAATCATAGAATAACAGGTTGGAAGGGACCTCAAGGATCACTCGGTCCAACCTTTCTTGACAGAAGCACAGTTTCTAAGGAAACATTTTCATTTATCTGTTGTCTTCTGATTGCTTTTCTCTCCTTCCTTTTCCTTGTTGTAAGAAAGGGGGCATATAAGAGTGTCTTGCCTTCATTTACTAAATAATTTATTAGTTTGTGTATCTCTTTCTTATGCCTCACTTCTCTCAAAATCAAATACTGGCTACATTAACAAAGATAATGATAGCATTTAAGGACTGGAAAGTTCTTCTCATTTCATTTATCCTTCAATATTCGTTTAATCAATTTCTAACCCATCCCCTTTTGGCTGCCTATGATTTAGTTATCCAAATCCAATTGCATTTATTTCTACTTAATCAGTTATTTTGTGGTCCAACCCAAGACTGTCACTTATGATAGCTGATTTTCCAAAGTGTTTTAAATCAATTTAATTAATTTCCGTGTAATCTCTCCAAGAACTTTTCGGATGTTGCTTCCTACACCAATTAGCCTCTCAAATTACTGGCATGGGCTTGTTAAGAAATTTCCTCTTATCTTTCTGTTCCTATGCACATAGCTGGTGAGTTCATGGCCCCTTTGATAGTCGAGTGACCTTGCAAATCATGGCCCATGCATTGCTGCTCTCCCTTTCTGTTAATGGGTCCTCCTCTGAATGTTGTTTGCAGAACAAGACCACATAGAGGAAATTAAGGAGCTATTTGACACGATCTGCACCTAGCTATTTTGAGATAAATATCTGCTTTACCGTGAGTTTTAGGCATGCATCGGATTAAGACAGGCAACATACAATGAAACATATCCTTAGTCTTACTTGACATGGTTTATTTTTCTTTGGATACTATTTGGATACTTTATGTGTTAATGCGTATACATATATAAAGTCAGATTTGTATATGGATTTGTTATACAGATATGCATAACATATGTTTATAAAACATGTCTAAATAAAGATATATAAAATCATCTTTCCTTAATAATTGCAATATTATTACATGCCTTCTGTAATTGGAATGTTCCAAGATTTACACCTCTACCAGTTTATGATCTTTTGTTGATTTAAAGACTTATTTTGGATTATCAGCTAACCTGACTGATCAGATGAGTACACTAGTACCTCAGTTTCTTATTATGATTATTTAAGGCAGGAAGAGGAGTTTAGTACAGCACAAAAGAGTGAGAAGAGGTCAGCCCTGCCCCAGTCAGGTTATAATCCTACCCGGGGATGGAAAACAGGGGGAAAAAAGGAGAACCACAAACTGGATGTGGGAGAAGCTACTGCACAGCAGACCAGAGGTCATGGTGATATGTCAATGTGATGACTCAGTGTTGGTTTTATGCACCTCAAATGATTCTGTCTGATTAAATATGAATAGCGTTTAACTCACTACATGCAGGAAATTATTTCCCTTTAGTTTTCTTAGAGGGCTTTGGCAGGAAAAGAACAGACACTCCCCCTAGTGTCCTACTATTTGGAGCAGAACAAAGTTCAATCTCTTTTTTGGACATTGGCTGTCATCTTGCTTCATTTGTCACAGGTATGCTGATTCGAGCCTGCCTTTTAAAATCCTTTCCATCCCAATTGCTCCAAACTGGCTGCACTGAAATGAAAGAGGAACTTCCTTGTGAAAGTCTCGTTTGAATCAGTAATGGGACTGATGATAACAGTAATCTCTAGTGTTGCAGCATTGCAGCACCCTACTCAGAAGCCAAGGGTGCCCAGCACTGTAAAAACCAAGAACAAAAAGACTGACCTGCTGGAGGAAACATGAAGGGAAATTTCCCAGAGTCTACAGGAAGTGAACTCTGTGTTTGACTACACACTCATATCAGGATCTGAAATGCTCCAGTTTGCCTAATAAACACACATTTATGGGGTTCAGAGGGCTAAAGAGAACTGAGGTCCCTTACTGTCCTCGTTAGTGCAAGTGGGCAGCATGTGCCCGATGCTTTACACCCTGCACAGTGCTCTGGGTCAGGAAAAAGCTCTTTTGTACTGTTCATTGGAGCTCCAGGTTTAGGTTTTGTTTGCTTTTAACACTGCTCACTTCTGAGGAAAAGATAAGCTAATCCTTGGGCCACAAATCCAATCACTATGTCACTGGAAATATTTTTGAATCTCCAAGCGAAACCTGCTTGAGTTTCTCCTTGACATAAAATCTGGGAACAAAAGGAGAGTTTTGCATGCCTTGGTTGCAAATATCCAAAATTAACAATACCCCAATTCTTAACAGCTGCTCAGGCCAAAGTTGCTTGTTCTTGGTATTCTGTTGCTGTAATTCTTTGTGCAGATGCATTTTTTGTTTAAGTCAGGGGGTTAAGGAACAATTGGTTTTCATACAAACACTCTTGTTCAGCTATGGATGGACTAATTTAGCTGGAAGCAAGAAAAGTCTTCGTCCATTACTGACCATTCACTGTGTTTCCATGTAGAAGTCCAAGGAACAGAAACATAACATAAGGTGACTAATATCCAATGATCCAGGACACAGTGGTAAAATACTGTAGCTGAGCAATTTATGGAATTCGACACTTCTGCCTTTGTTTGTCTCTGAGTGGGTGAGAACAAAGGAGAAGTTTAGAGAATAGAAAAGCCCTGAACAAATACCTTATTGACACCAACCTACAACTTCAAAAATTATAAGATAACTCACAGTGGAATAAAAGAGAAGTAACTATAGACGCTGTCACATAAGTGACAACTTACCGAATTGAACGTCTGCAAAATTATAATAAACATGAAATGGTTAAAGTTTAACTTTCTCCTCAGTGTTTCAAAAATTATCAAGTTTTAACTCTGAGATTGCCTTTGTGTCAGGGTTGTTTTCCTTGCTTTAGTGAGGACGGCGACACCTTCCTACTTCCAGTAATACTTCACCTGCATGACTTGACATCTGTATACAGTCAAACTGGTTCCCTCTTCTGCATGCTCTGGAAGGTGGATGAGCTTTTCCATTACCCCTCATCCTTTGCTTGTTTGATTAGCCCTGTGGAGAAGAGGGATAGGTAGGGATTTCCAGAGCAGCTTTTTAACATCTCTGGGCACCAGCAGAGATCAACATGTCAGTCTTCAGAAGTGGCTCTCAAGTAGCAGCAGCTCTCCGGCCCTTTACAGAATGTGTTCACATCTCCACTCACACAGGACCTGGAGCAGGTCCATCTGGCAGCACTGTGGTGGTGTTTGGGTCACCCAGCTCACAAGCTGCTATGGCAACAGACAGCACAGTCATCCAGTCGTGTGAGAGATGGTAGTTTCTTGTGCCCCTTATACAGCACTGAGCTGTGTAGGGACCAAATAAGCCCCCAAATTGGAAAGTGGGGGGTGGGGGGGAGGGGGAGAGGAATACTCAGAGCAGATTAGAGGCTTTGTGTCTCAGAATTTCTGTTCATAAAGTCAGTGTGTGATGGTAAACATTGCATACTAAGTGGGTTGTAGATAAAGAGGCAGGGAAGCAAGAGTAGTATGACTGGCAGGGTAAAAATGGTGGGCATAAACAACAGTGGATAGGTGGATGCAGGAAGGGAAGAGGAAAAAGAAGCACATGAAATAGAGAAGGAATGAATAAGTAGAATATAGCAGAGAAGAGGTGGGTGTTAAGATTGATTAAATATTTAGTTCTTTTAAATATTTAATTTTGTATCTTCCTGGCTAACTTTCCAGAACAGAGAGTGCTGGAAGACAGGGGTTATGTGCTGTAGAAATGAAGAGCTTTGCTGTCAGGAGTCAACTGACCTCCCCATGCTTTGGTTTCTCAGCCATAGAATAAAATAAAAACCTGTCTTGTGGGGTCATGGAGAGGCCCAATGTGCCTAAATCCTTTGAACAGCTTCAGGTGAGAAGAACAGCAAGTCCTAGTCAGGAGAAGGAGGTTGATGGAGACACTCTCTTCCAATGTCCCCAGGGAGGTTGTTCACTGCCCACAGCAAAGACCACAGTCTTGAGCAGGAGTCTGCTCCCAGGTTCATCTGCTTTCAGTTTGCTTTGAAGACAATCAGGCATGGAGAAGTAGGACAGTTGTGTTGCCACGAAGCTTTCATCTTCCAGTTTTGCTGGCCTTCGTTTGCTGCTGTTTTGCTCTCATCTGTCTGCAGCTGTTTCTCAGTGCTTTGTATGCAGCCTTTCTGGATGAAATCCTGCAGGGAGAACACACTCTGGGTACCATAGTCATAATAACTGTGTCGTTTACTTACCCAAATATATTCAGAAATAATACTGTTTTGTTTAGCAGATAGCTACGGCTGCAAAACAATTGAAATCTATGTCGCACAGAGGCCCAACAGTGTGTTATTTTAAAGGAGCACAGGGAACTTTTCTGATTTTTCAGTTTAAATTTGTGGTATCCTTCTTTCTTTCCTGTGCTTTCTCAGAGGGGATGCATTGGGCATACTTCCACTTAGAAGATTTTGCCATTTAGATACAGGAGAGACTTTCCAGCCCAGGCAACTTCATTATACTGTCCTTTGTGTAATGTGATTAAATTCTATTTTAAAAGTATTTAAAGCTTTCAGTTTTATAATTTCGAGTTGTATTTAAACTGACACAAACTGCCACCTTTTTTTTTTTTTTTCTTGCAAGTTGCTGATATGAGAAATACTTGTTTCAGTCTTGTATACTCGCTCTTCATTTGGATCACCTACTCAAACACTCCCAATGATGAACAAGTGACATCTCCCACATGTCTGGTTCATCTTCCCATACCTCCTTCATACATCTCTTCCCACCTGTGCTGGTATAACAGCAGAGTAGCAACCTTTCCTATCATTTACCATGTTCATTGAAAGCTTTGAAAAATATACTAGGGAGAGGGAGTTTTCACCCCCAATTTTTAACTTTGCAACAAACACATAGGTAAGAGATTTGGTCAATGTGTTTAAACTGTCCTGTCCTGTACTGTATAACTTAACACTCTGCATAAGAACTGAACAGAATCATCCTCTGAAAACAAAGGCGGCCCACAGATTTTCTTTGTTCAAGCTGCGATATGAAACTAAAGCAAAGAAAAATACCTGTTAAAGCCTCTCTTAGTTTGTCCTCATTTTTCTTCAAAGGGAATTAACATTTAGAACTCCTCACTAGAGATATCATAGTACTTCAACGGACAAGAAGAGCCAAGCATGCAGATGGGACACTGCACCTGCAACATGCTAAAACAAATGAATGTCAGACTGGGAAAAGACGCTGCCTCTGAGAAATACAGAGTCTGGCCCTCTTGATTTGCCCTGAAGTTTTAATGCAGTAGCCGTGTCTCTTGTGAGCCATTCCCCAACACATCTTCCCCTGTTAATAATCTCCTGTTCTCTGGAGAGGCAGTGGGGACATGGTGAGGCAGGCAGTACCATCTCTGACAGCATCTCCTGGCTCTGCACCAATTGTCCCTGAGCATCTCCTTTGCCATTTGCTTTGGTGCCTCTCATGTCAGCCTGCCAAAAATGAACGGTGCCCTAGTGGAAATAATCCTGTGTGCAAAATAAGTCTCCAGGAAATGGGTTTTCTAACCTGCAGGCTTAATACCTCAGAGATTGTTGTGTGTGACTAAGCTGCCTGTTGGCATTGGGTACCTGTATCTTTCTCACACTATCAATTATCACTCTCCGCTCCCCAAAAACCACATATATGTGCCCTCTTGAATAAGAAGAAAGTAAATTTTTCACAAAAGATGCTCTGAAATCCTGTCTGTCTGAGGGGTCTTGGGATCTTTAAATCATTACAAGCTTCTTTTTGAACAATCTCAAGCGTAACACTTTTCTCCTGCAGCCTGCCCACTTGCTCATTCTTTAAGTCATTGGCACAGGTGGCTGTGTGCCACAGTAAAACTTAAGACAATAAGTTATATTTTGCTGATGATTCCTCTGATAATTATTGCTCTCTCCCCCTCCCCTTTTCTCCCTTTCATGTTTATTTTATATTCCTTCTTCTTCTTTTCCTTTTGGCAGTTGTGTTTTGCTGTGTCTTCATTAGTGTAAAGATAGTTTTGATGCTAGATATCTGTTTCTTACTTCTATTAGAAGCAGAGCCCTGGGGAATCTGGGAAAGTGATCCATAGCACTGGTGTTATGGGGACAGTCTTTACACAATTTTGAAATAAATTTTTAAAAAGGAAGTGAGTGATAGAAATGAAGTATTGTTATCCTCATTTTACAAATAGCAAACAAAAGCCCAGTAACCATTCAAGGAAGCTTGCAGTGGGGTTGGGAGCTCAAGCTGGTGTCTGTGGGCCCTGGGGTGTCACCTTGTGAAGACCAAGTTACTGCATTCAAGCTGAGCCATGGGAACTGGCTGCGTGCAGACATGGTGTTACAGCTCAGGGACAGTTTCATAAGGGGGAGAGAAGATTTGGGCAACTCCAGCACTAGTGTTACACAAAAGGATGGCTATCTGTTTGACTCAGATAACTTTACAGATGGTTTTCTTACGCATAGTGAGACAAGACATGGGGTTAGTTGTCTGCACAATGGTCTTTTTGGCTTGAGTTGGTTTCTTCCCTGATCTCAGGGCTTGCTGGGCACAGCAAGATCCTGAATCACAGTCTGATCCTTCTGCAGCTCTTGACCAGCAAGAAGGACTTCCCGTGTAGGTGCCAGTCTCAGCCAGTGCTTCTCAGTTGGCTATGAGGATGGCACTCAGCTCTTTGTGTCTTTAAGTCAAAATCCATCCTTCCTCTTCATCGGTCCCCAGTTTTATTTGGATTCTGTCACACATGCATGGATCATTTTAAGCAAAAAAGTTTGAGATAGGACAAAATTCCTGGCAAAAAGAAAATCATTTATTTGGGCTAAATTTTATTTACGTACTCTCATTGCCCCTCCTCTCTTCTCATTGCCATCAGTATTGCAAGAGCAGCAGCCCCAACTTCGTATGTATCTTGTGAACTGCACCATGAAAAACAAATGAGTGTAAGTGATTAAAGTGTTCTGGGAATAGTGTTCAGGGATGTCAAACTGTCACTTTTCAGGACAGCTATACAACCATTAATGAAAGGTAAAAAAAAAAAAGAAAAGTCTGCATTTCTCAAAAGCTAGCAAATTATCTTTATTTTTCATAAATGTGGGGAGAGAAGAGGGCTCACAAGTCAGTCTCATTCAGCTGGAAATTTTGCCTTTGGTTCTGCATTTCTGTCTTGCTCCCCCTGCCCCCCTTGCCCCCTCTCCCCCCCCCAGTTGAAATTGTCAAGCAACAATTTAAAGAGTTTCTTGCTAATCTTCCTAGATTTACTGTGCCAGGAGAGGATTTTTCTACAGCTTTTGTTACAATCTGGCAACATCATACTTTGTTAACATTTCAGATATGATGAAGGCACATGAGCCAAGCTTTTATCAGGAGAGTTATGATGGATTTATTGGGGGATAACAGAAAACAGCGTTTAGATCATTTATTTCTAAACTGGGATTTCACTCAAAATGCCCCAAGGCATTTTGTTATAATCATAAGGCTCCTTCTAGGGGCACTAAGCAATTCCCAGAGAGACTCTCAATTTGATTTACTTTGAGTGTAAAGTCTTCAGGGCAGGTGGCAGATCTTAATCTGTGGCCTCTTGACATAAATCCACATTTTCCACTTTGAACTGCAGTTCAAACTTCGGTTTGAAGCCAACTTGCAACCTTAAGGTCCTTTATTTTTTGCTTTATCTTTTCACTTTGGATTTTGATTCCACAAGCTATCGGGTACCATATCTTCAGTAGTTTTTTATTTCTTCACATGTCTAATTTGGCTGTTTCATAGAAAAAAAAAAAGAAAAAAGTAACACTATCTTGCAGCTTGGGGCACTGCAAGATTGTATTATTATTAATAGTAATAATAATATTAATATTGATTTCCTTTTTTTTCTCTGGAATCTCATGGCTGTCAGCAAAACCAACAGTGTTTCCCAGCATTAAATCTATTTTCACTAAGAGGACTTTTGTATTGTATTTACAGAAACCTGTCTTGTAGATTCTCCTTTAAAAACAACTTAGAGCTTTCTTAATTTGGTTCTAAACACTGAACTGACTTTCTTACTGCTATTGCCTTTGACAGTTCTGTGATATGACTGCATCAGAACGTCTTGAAAAAAATATGGCATATGATTCAGAGAAGAACGGCAAAGTGATTTTAAAGGTCTCACAGTGCAAGGGGGAGAAAGATCAGACCTTTATATTTATTAGAAGATAAGATGGACACTTGTTTTGGTTAGAGTATGTAAGTACCTGCACAGAGATGTAACACAAGGGAATAAAATCTTTTTCAACTAACCAGAGAAAATCTAAACAGAGTAAACTATAGTCAAATTCAGAAAAGAATTACAGCATCTGTTGTAACAGCAACAGGAACTGTCTACCTGGGGAAACAGTAGCTGTATCAACTTTAGATGAAGACTGACTGTGGTTCAGGAAGATAAGTATTGATCAAGAGCAATACAGAATAAAAAGGAGAAATCACAGGATCTTTTTATGCAGATGTGTCCAAGTGCTATCTCATGTTGGTTTCATGAGGCTTTCAAGCAGTTTGAAGCACAGCCCCTATGCCAGGACTGGGTAGGTTGATGTTGACAAGTGACTTTTGGCTAGCTACTTTCCGAGAGAAGGAATAAATCCAGGAGGAGCTCCTAGGTCCATGTAAATCCAGCCCACTGGTTAATGGGCAGTCTTGTTCCCCTCAGCTCTCTGAAATAAATGTTACATGTCTCATGGTCACAGGAAGATTTCAGTAGTGAAAAGTTGGCCTGCCTCTGATCTTGATTATGGAACGGTCCTTTTGAAACTCTCAGTGTGTAAGTTTGTTAATCACAAATGCACACATCACTCGAATCCCTCATGTTTGGGCCGCCTTCAGGACATTCGTTAATGATACTTGTTATCCCCATAAATAAGGATTATCTGTTCTGATCAGAGTCAGAGCCACTAAGAAGACAGATTTTTTGTTTGGATGAAATACCTCTCTGCTGGTGGTATTTTATAACAGCTTGGTTGTACAAAACGAGAAAGTTCATTGCAATTCTTACTTTATCTTGTTTGCAGTTTGGCCCTAAGTGAGTTCCTACTAAAAATGTAGCTGAAGAGCAATGCCAGTTCACCTTCCCTTGACCAAAATGCAGACATGTTTGCTCACTCTAAACAGATGCGTGAGCCGAGGTGTATGGATCTAACTTATGAGCTAAATGAGTTAGTTACTGCTGTAATCAGGTTCCCATTGTGAAATTTGTGTTTTGTTGTAGTTAGTGGTCCTCCTGGACTGGAATTTGGGCCTTGGATAAGATTTGGGTGGCTCTTCAGCTGAAAAGAAGGAGGGAAAAAAAAACAACAAAAAAACCAAAACCCCAACCCTCCAAAAAATCGAAGTCAAGGTGGAATTTCATTTGTATTTACAGTGCATCCAGACGTACATAGCAGAAAAGTAGGGGTGGACCCTCAAAGCAGCTTTGGTACTGCTGTTTTAGGATCTTCTTTTGCCTCATACATAAACACACAAACCGTCACCTAAAATCCTAACCTTGATTAAGTCTATGTCCTGGATTATTTTAAGCAGATATAAAGCAGCAGCATTATTCCAATTTTATTTACTCTTTCTGGTCCAGTCAACTTCAAATCTTCATAAATCATGGCCAGCTAGCTAGACTGAATTAATATTATCATTCTGAGTTGTACTAACATTTTCAGAATCGTGTTTTCAACTTTTTTCCCATCTTCAAGACCTTCTACAGTTGAAAATTGGTATTTCTCATGAGATATCAAAAAATCTTTAGAGCTGGGACTAAGTTTATAACAGTAAGAAATCTCTAATAAAATTTGAAGAGTGGACAATTCTGCCACTTCACTTATTTTCAATGCATTATAAGTAGCAAAATAGCCTATGATCCAGAAACTGATCTAAAGCTGGTGGATATTGTAACTGTTGCTTTCTGCTCCTAAGTATTGATCTAAAATACTTGCTCAAAAAAACATCTTTAGTTTGAATTTACAACATATCTTGTATCACTGATATAGACGCCCTTTAATCCTTGTGAAATAAGCAGTGTTCATTTACATCTTTAGCCTGAATTTGTAACGTTCATATTTAAGAGAAGAAATATGGTTTACATACACATAGGTCTTATTGAAAAACAGGAACCATCAAGCCTTTTTTTGTAAATATACTCTTTTAATACGTATGCTCTTCAAACAAATATCTTTTTTTTTTTTTTCCTGAGTCATATATCGTGTTAGAAGCAAAGGCAGAAATACACTCTATTAGAAGCACTGAAGATCCATATACTCTCTCTTTTCCAGATCCTATATCAGCTTGTTGCAATAGATGTCTTGGAAACCCTGTTGTTGGATTATTTGATAGAGGAATAGAATCTCATTCCAATGCCATAAATTCCCAAGAATCACTGGAGAAGTACTTCCAAAGCTGAAAGTCAAAGAAAGGAAGACACAAAGATATCAAAAAAATGGACTACAGAGGTTAATAGTCAGCACTAACTGTTTGGGTTGCAGGTAAAGAGAAATACTGCACCCTTAATATGGAAAAAGACCAAGAGTAACTGGGGAAAAAATACTGCTAGGAAAGATACGTGAAATGTTACGCTGAGATAAAAAAAATCATGGTGAGGGAGCTGGTACATGAGTTAGTTCTAATGAAACGCAACAGATGTTTCGGCAGATGTTTACACACAAAATAGCGTTTTCATGTTGCTTTCATATGATGAAAGAACATACACAACATGTCCTAATCATTAATTTTTCAATCTGAGAATGCATTTTCAAGAAGTCATTTTTTACTCTTCAAAGCAAATGACAGCAGGTATTAAGGAAAATAGACCTGTCGGGAAAACACACTTCCATGTTTTGTTCCTTGAAAGGTAGTTATTTCAGCTATTCTTATATGGCACATTAAGTTTCCAGTCTTGCAAAAACATATGCACAGGTGATACCCTTGCATTTATCTGTAGAGTTAAGCACGGGTCTATGTCTCCCCAAAACCAGAACTTATACATATCTTAGTCTACATTTTAGGGGAAAAAATGTATCTTTAAATATTTTAAAATTTATGTAATCAATATGATAATCAGATTTTTATCTCTGTGCTATTTAATAAAGAAAAAAGTATAATCTTTTGTCTGTACTCTATGGCAAGAGATAGAAAATATCCAGGGAAATAAAAAAACTTACAGTATAAATAAATATCTATAGAAATTAATACAATAGTGTCTGAAAGGTGATAGGCAGGAGGGAGAAGCTGAGTATATCTTTAGGATAAAAGGTGGTGATCTTTTCTAGAGAACTTTGATGGGCCAGACAGCATCATAATAGTGCAAACATTACAGTTGCCGGCTCATGTACCAGTGGCAGCATTTAGGGGATTGTCTGTTCTTTATGTGACTTTTTCTTCAAAATTACAATACTATCTGCACTATCCTAACTGGTAAAACAGGAAGAATTAAAGGATTCATAGTCCTAGACCAAAATAATTTCAAGAAGCAATGTCTCAATCTCCTGCTCTGTCAAAGAAAAGATTTTAGCCTTATTACAACCCATAAAACCCTTGAAATTACTCAGAAATTTACTGCATTAGCTTTGAACATACTAATAACTGCAAATAAGGAATTTTGCTCCAGAAGTCACTATTGTGTCAGTGAAGCTGCTTCGCATAGTGCTACACCTGAGCTAATGATGCTAATGAAAAGCAACTAACAACAGTGTATTAAGTGCTTCAGAAACAATGTCCAGCTCCAAGCATGCATTCAGTTGACTTTGAGACAGCTGAATGAGTCAACTCATTCAGACCATAGGCAAATATGTCTCAGTGAAGGACATGAAAGATAGAGTCATATATATATATGCACAGGAGCTCTCTTGCTCTTGGTTATAACAATACAACATGAAAATAACTATAGCCAAAAGTCCATCTAACCCTTTCTTCTATTTTGAAACGTGTCTAATAGTATATACCTAGAGATATATATTGACATATGGTGATACTAGTTTCATCTTCCAGACTTTAGCCCTCTGCTTGTGCTACCTTGCTCTCTACAGCTGATGGTCGATCTCTGTGATGCTTATCTTGTTTCCAAGCTTTGAACCTGAGGATGAATCAATCACTGGGTAGAGTTTCTGGAACAGCTATGATAAGTAATCATTTTCCTCCCTCTGAATATTACATACTGCCCAAGACCTGTCTACTCTTCACAGATGACAAGTGATGCTCCATTTTATTAGCAGTCATTGCAGGCCACACCCTTCTTCAATGTGTCATAAATGAACAAAGAATTTCTGGACTTCAATTTGGCCTGTCCTGGAATCCCAGCTGACCTTTAACTGGTGCAATTTGTGCTCCAGTTCTCTTTGTGTTCCTTTGCCTTTGTACTGTATTCTCTCTTCTGCCCACTGAAAATGAGAAAACAGGTCTCATTATATTCTTTTCTGATTGGGAAGAATCTTTCACTAGCAAAAAGTCAACCCCCATGTTAAACAAAGCCCTGAAGGCCAACAGAACTGTGCAATCCATTCAAAGAGGACAAATTAAATAGTAACCAGACATGAAAGTTTTGTTATACTTATGTAACCCATAATAGCACAATTTTCCCATGACTTGCTGCTTACAAGATAGCTGACCTTCTAACAGTTAGCCACCTCTTTACAAATCTGCACAATGTGCTTTTAATTAAAACTTGTCTTTGAAACTAGGTCCAAATGCATTATCCTTCAAAACAAAACAATGAAATAGGACCCATCTTTCTGGTGTTACTCTGAACCAGATCCTGCATGTTTTATTCCCACCATAAACAACATTCCTTTTGGTGTCATCCTGCTAAAACAAAGCTGTAAGCTGAAAGTTGGTCTCACCTGGAATAACAGTGACAAAAAAGGGTTCTTGCTTTGTTAAAGTCAGTTAGCAATCATGTCAGGCCCTCCTTCAAAGATGGAAAGAAAGATAGACACAGGATAGTGTTTCGTGAGGTTTCTTACTTTCTTAACCTGCCTCTAAAGATTCTGATTTTTCTAATTGCTGATCATCGGGAGACAACGGCATGAGGGGAGGACTTTGAACTTGTCAAATAAGGAAATAATGATGAAAAGAGAGGAGATGAAGTTTAAAAAGAGCATCCCAGCAACCTCTGTACATTGCACTTTTTGGAGATATTCACAACACTAAATACCATCTTAAAAAAACAGGTGATGAGACACGAGCAGCTCCAGTAAAATAGGGGAGGTACAAAGGATGCAAAGTAACTTTTGAGTGAACAGCTCTCAACTGCATTAGATTTACAAGCTTCTCTCCAACTGAGAAGGAAAGGAGTCTAGATTAGTTATATGTTTCATGTTGTACATGTTTAGAAGTAGTAATGAGAGGACATGTACACAGTCCAATTGAGAATCTCCAATATTTGTCCCAAATGAACAGTCCCCTGGAAAACACCAATTTTTTCCCTTGTTATGAGTGAAACTTGAAGGTCAGATCACAAAGCATGTTTCTGCACCATACATTAAAATCCTACAGTGTCACTTTTCATTTAAACAGAGAAGAAGAGCCAGGAGTTAAAGTTAGGTGGAGTAGCATTATAGCGGTCAATGGGGTCAATGAACAGTGCCTAAAGAAATTTAAGACAATGAGATTAAAAGGAAATCAATAAACTGAATTGAAAAAAACTTTTAGAAATAAAACGGAATCCCATGTCTAGGTCATGGAATCACTCACACCCCCTGTCTCCATTCAGCAACAACTAGGAGCTGAGCATAAGGGGTTTTTTTTGAGTTGCTAAGAAGGCGTATGTAGCCAATAATATTTTTTATGAAAATGCATCTAAAATTACAAGCTAGGAGCAGTAGAATGGCATCTAAACTATTAATGTTGGTCAGTGGTATAAACATCTGAACTTCTTGTGCAGTTTAAAGAGGAAATCTCAATCAGGGAGCATTGATAAAGGTGAGTCTTGTAGGAACTCATCATCATGGGTTAAAGCTGTGCACCCATTTCCTGGGCTCATAAGAGGAGACTTTTCTCATCACGCCCTACTGTAAGAGGGTAAAAAAAAAAAGTTCTGCAGGTGCCATTATTTTCCATGCTATAATCTGCCAAAACTGAAATAACTGTTTCATTGCTCTGCAGATTCAGAGATAAGCATTTAGCCAGAAATTCCTAAAAAAAGATATAACAGTACTTTGTTTAGAAAGACCTTCTTTTGTTCTTGTGAAGAGGATGAAAGCTACAGTTGAATCCCACATGGCAGTTGTTACAAAACCAGTTTCTTTCTTTCTCTTCTGTTAAAATACTGTTCCAAAACTGCACCAGTCTTATAGTATGAAATAAGCTCAAAGGTGCTCATGGACAGTTAAATCCAGTTTTTCTTGTTCCAAGATCATTATTTAGTTTAAAAAGATATTTTCTTTCCCTGGAATTTGTTCTGCTGAGGTACTGAAAGAGGACAGTCACATCTCTTGACCTTTCTTTTACTTGACATACCAAGGCTGTTTTTACCTCACTCCTTCATCCCAGAAGAGGGTTAGCAGTCTCCATGATCAAGACAGTCTTTTCTTATGCCTCTTCAAGACTCAGTCTTTTTGACCACAAATAGCCAGATTTGAACACTACATTTCAAATGAGATCTCTTCTGTTTCTTCTACCAGGGCATTAATTTTTCTTGAGTCTACTGAAAATAGTTCTTGGCTATTGCATTCAGCTTCCTCGTTGCTGGTATCACACCAGCATTTCATGGTCACCCTGCTATCATCTGCACTATACCACTGTTCTCCTTTCTCACTCATTTCCAATTGGTAAACCCACAGCTTGCAACTGAAATGCCTATGGTCAGTCTCCAAGTATACAATCTTGCATCTTCTATTAAATTCCTTTGAGCCATCTTTTATTTCCAGTCTTCAAGGTCATCCAGCTTTTAGGATATAAAGTCCTGATTTTTCTCTTTATAGAAGATGCCCTTTAGTTTCATGTCATTGGGAAATTGAATTAACAGTCTCATTTTGTGCCAGCTCATAAAAGAAACTATGAAATGAGATGAAGCCTGAATCTTATTTCTTGGGGAACTCTGCCAGTGGCTTCTTTACCTGCTGTCTGTTGTCATCTCCCCTTTACCTAGTGTCTTCTCACCAGAGTTCTGGGAGTGTTTTCATGGCATTGCATCAGGTGTTATACCCACACTCAGCTAGATAAAATGTGTAACAATTTCCCTGGAAAATCTCTTTTATTTCCAGAGAAAGGTATCAAGTTCTTTTGACATTATCTACCCGCGGTAAATTCAGCTTGCATTTTATCTTGTTTTTCATTTGTTTCTATCTCTTCACATACAGCGCTCGAAAGACTCCCCCAAAGTTTCACACAGTCTAAAAGCCAAATATTCTAGCATGATAAAACTTTCTGTTTAGGGAAAACTCAGCATCAGATATATTATCAACCACAAATTTAGTGAAAATCATTGCTCATGGACCTCTGGATATTTTTCAGAAGACTAGAATGGAGTTTATTTGAGTATTCAGCTTTACATGAGCTTTTCGTACTCCTCGGGATGCTAATTTTCTCCTTTTGTCTGGATCTTTCTGTGTTTTCCAAGCTGTACACTAAACACTTTGAATAGGTTAGTCATTTAGCTTATGACATAAAGTGGGTTGGAAAATGACAATTCTCCACTGATTGTGAGGTACTTAGTGAAAAAGAGCTTTAGACATGGAAATTGTTCTGTTCATTGGTGAATCATAGTCTTTTGAAAGAGTTCTGGATGAAGTATTAGATGGATCTGCAGCATATCTGTTTTTAAGTTTGCACTGTGCTCCATCTTTATTGATATAGACAAGCAACTACTTTGTGAAATAACTTTGTATTATTGAGGTCCATACAGAAAAGATTTAATAATACTTTTTTTACAAGCCTGTATGTGAATGTCCAAATTGAGTTTCTAAATGAAAATAACAAATACGTAGCCAAGCAAGTAAAAGAAACTGTATTATTCTTTCTGAGTATCTGCATCATTCCCACAACACGACAGTACCAACTGTTTTACAAGATTATGAGCAGATAGATCCCTACTTTTCATCAGGGGACTCAGCATCAACAGTATGTATTTCTACCAGGAAATACCAGATAAAAATCTCATACCCAAGTACACGCACAGATTCTATCTCATTCAGGGTACGTAGCTGCTGCTGCAGTATCTGCATGAATGAAATTTGTCATCATAGCTTTCAGGTACTTCTTTTTTCCTTTTTCTTCCTTGTAGGGGACCTTAGTTCGCTTTGAGAGACTCTGAGGACCAGATGCACTGAGGCAGCATACGTGGCAGTCACCTTCATTAGGTACTGCAAAGGCTAAATATCAAACACCTTATTTACTAATTGTTTATCACTGCATTTGAGTTGCAGCAAGTACACATTAATAACAACTGCGGATGTTAGTTTACTCAAATATGAAAGTAGTTTTCTGCCAAAATTGTTTTCTAGTGCAAAACTTTTTTTTTTTTTTTTGGGTGGGGGGATACTGCCTGGGGAAACATTATTCTACATGCATTGACGGTTCTCTCCAGGTTTTTTGGCAGCTTTTACCATCTTTGAAAGCTCAGGCATCATCCATAAGAAGTCAGAAATAAATTCTAATGTCTCTTAGTTCTGTAAGTGTTCTAGAGTGAAGTTAATTTAGCCTAAGCCATTTGAAGACATTTAATGTACAAAAGAACAGCTGAGTCTCTTTCTTCCTTACGAGAGGCTGAATCTTTCCTGTATGTTAAAATGCTCCAGTATAGGAAAATACAATTTGATAGAAAAATGTTTCTGAAAGTTTTCTCAGAACATTTTGTCCTACAACTTTTAAGAAATACTTCAAATTTTTGTTTCAACAAAGTTTGAAATATTTTATTTTCCTGTCTTGTTCAATTCTGCGCAACACTGAGCATGACTAACTGAAGGAAAAAAACTCACA
The DNA here is from genome assembly GCF_000708025.1 of Charadrius vociferus. Taxonomy (NCBI): domain Eukaryota; kingdom Metazoa; phylum Chordata; class Aves; order Charadriiformes; family Charadriidae; genus Charadrius; species Charadrius vociferus. Next base: position 1,930,273 of record NW_009647828.1, read on the forward strand.
CACATATGTAAATATTACATCTATCCTATCATATTTCTCCTAAATATGTTCAGGTAATGAATTAAACTCATGTGCTGCAAACACACCTTATCTTTCCCTGGAAATGACTCTCTTTTTGGAAGAAACTGTACTCCACACCAGAGTATCCTAGAATGTGCTTATTTTTAAAAATAAAGAAATAGTCACCAAATCATACTTCTCCTTCCTTCCTTCTTTCTTTTCCGCTTTCCCTCCTTCCTTCCTTCTTTTTCTTCCTTCCTTCCTTTCTTCCTTCCTTCCTTCCTTCTTTCCCTCCTTCCTTCCTCCCTCCTTCCTTCCTTCCTTCCCTGCAAGCCAGTTTTAGCCCTGAAGTGTAATTGAAGTCTGCAGCATCAAAACACTGCAGCATTGTTTAATTAACTTTTTCTCAGCTCATTGCTTGGGACACAATAGGATCCTCAGTGCCAATGTGCTGAAGGACATAATACAGGGAAAAATAATATGGAAGACTGAAAAAAGAAAAAGCAAATCCATTCATACTGTCAGGCACATCCCAGAGTGAAGGTCAGAAGACAAACAGGACATACAGAAAATGGGAAAAAAAACCCAAACAAACAAAAAACCAAAACAAAACAGGTTTGCAGTTGACTGTATAGGTCTCTGGTCCTTTTGCGACTGTGTCCAAACGTGCAAATAATCTCCCCAGAGGATAGAAAAAACATAAGCAAAGCAGTTTTTTCTGTGTTTACCACGCTTCCACATGAAAGCAACTTGTCACTTTGACTGCATAATAAGATGGAAGAACGGAGTGTTGCCTGTGATGAAGTAGCAGTGCAGGAACTCACAAGCACCACAAATACACCAAAAAATGTTAGGTAGCAACCTAAGATAAAACAAATATAGATGAAATAAACAAAGGAAAAAGGTGACAAAGATCTTGGAAGTGCCACTGCAGTTCTTTAAAAAGAAACAGAAAACAGAATTCAGTTCAAGAATGAAAGAATTTAGATTAAAAAGGACATTTGCTTCCTGAATACGTCTATAAGCAAAACACAACAAATCACTGGTAAGCTACTTGGAACTACTGATTAGACCATATGTTGGACCATATGTTCAACAAGTTAAAAGGAGAGATCAAAAGATCATTTTGCATCTTGGAGGATCAGATTATTGGTGACTTACTGTTATTTACCCATTCATATCGTTTTGGCTGTCAGTTTGTGGAAATAGTGGCAGTGACTGTAAACACATAGGCATATATGCCTAGCAGCATAATCTTCCAAAAACTGAAATGCAATTATCTCTAGCATAATCAGAGCTTTTGTGCAAACCTTACTCTCCCCTGAAAAAAAGATTGGTTAAACATCAGCAAGGGCACGTGTAGCGAAGGAAACATGAAGCTTGTAATTAAGTTTGACAGGAAGTAAAACTAAAGCTATTTATACACCATTAACAGGGAGATGTTTAAATGCACAGTCAGGTGTGGTGAGAAGTTGAGAAGTAGTGCAGTAAATGAGAAAAAGAACAGTAAGATGGGAGAAAAACTTAATGTGATGCTCCAGAACAAGGAACGGCCTAAGGGACTTTTTCTGTTTATTCCAGAATAATCTGGATCAGAGAGTGTAACAGTCATCTTCTGCCTTATAACAACATTTCAGAAATGCCATGAAAGCCGGGTAATGAATGTTATTATGGTCAGTTCTGTGCATAAGCAGGTCTGAAGCTTACACAAATAATCAAATATCTGCACTGAACTAATTAATATTGAGAATTAATACTGGAGGACAGGGAAGCTATGGGGATTCACTAGCTTCTACCATCATAAGTGAGTATCTGTTTTCAGCAATATCTCATACTAAAAAATAATTTTCCAATGCACTTCTGGACTCTGTTTGCCTTTATTGTCTAGAAAAAATGATAATCTATCCTGAAGGTCAGCCGTGCTCCCTAGGCTTGTAGCTCCAAAATTTACACCCTTGGGTCTACAGTTGATCTTTGCTATGTATACGAACCTCAGCTCAAAGTCATAAGTGAAGATGATAGCAACTGATAATGCTATAATGCATAAATACATTTCACAATAGTGTAAAGGAATTCATAATGGTATAAAGTGATAACGGGTTGTCATCCAGCTAATAACATCTATAAATGTTATCCCCTTGGTTTCATAAGTCAGATAATTCTTGTTAGTGTAGTGAGCGAAGAGATCAAAGGAGCTTTGTTGTTTCCATTTCATCCTGTATGTCTGCTCTGCAATTCAGTAATCTTTGCTCAAATGCTGAAGTGCTAAATATAAATTTTCCCTTTTCCCAGTTGTTAGCATATTTCAAATCTACAAATGTAGTTTAATATCTCCAATAGCTATTGGATGTCTGAAAGTCACAACAGATATTTCATTTACTTTCTTTGCACTTGCTAAAGATCATCCAAGTTCCACATGGCTGAATCTTGATGCATGAGCCAGTGACCAGAAAAATCTTCCAGGATCTTGTCAGACTTGAATTCTATAATTAATTGTACAATCATAATGCTGGAAAAGGAATATTTCATTGTATTGACTATTTACATAGAATTTTTTTACACGAAATGTGGTATCAAAATTATAGCACTCTGCCACACTCAGTATATTCTTAAAGTCAACTTATCTCAATGATCTTTGATGAGTTTAGTTCTGCTATAAATAAATCCTTGTTGATAAGTTAAGATTGTTGAGTCTTGTAGGTAAAAAAGGCAAGGGGAGGGGTTTTGTTACAGGTTCAGTGGAGAATATGTCTGTCCTCTGCAGAAAGAAAAAAAAAGGAAAAAGAAAAGAGGGTATTAGAGTTGCTATTATTGGTATATCAATAAGTATTAAATATTAATGAAATTAGCTATGCCAAATTTGAAGATAGTAGAAGTCCGTGATACAGAAGAAGAGTTACTATATGCCTATTGTAGAGTGCACATTATCTAGAAAAAACTATTTTGTGAAAAGCAGTGTCACTAAAATACAAATTATTTCATGGATTTCTTCTTTAATTCTCCAAAGTTGAGAATATCACTGTACCTTCTACTATACCTTCTCAAAATTTATCTAGACTTATAACTTTCTTAGAGTTTAGCTTATTGAATGTTCTATTATATGTCCTTTAAATCTGAGGTTAATTGACCTTTAGAACAGCTTACACCAAAAAAAAGTATTGTCTGGATTCTATCTCATTTTTACATGCTTAATTTCAAATCATAGACACCCTGGAGCATCTTGTCTGGCTGTGTGAGTCACCTGTTTGCCTGTGCCAATGTTTGAGGCATCCTGGTGCATCTCTAATGGGTCTGCATGTCTATGTTTACACAACCATGGCTGTTTCTTAGATGGCTTTTCTAGGTCAACTGGGGCATACCTCTCAGGGGATGCTTAGACATGCTGCTCAGCAGGCAATGAGATGGAGATCTATGACATATCTGGTGTGTGTCAGCTTTATGTATTCAGAAAAGTTCTCTTTGGCCTTGGGTTTATGAGAAGTATCTCCAGATGCTTAAACCCCCCCAATATTTCAAAGGTTTAAATGTATTCAGTGCAGGTTCGGTCTGTTTTCTTGTAATGGAAAGCTGGTAAGGAACAGTGTGATACTGAGAGAATGCGGATGTTTCCTTAGGCAAAGGATTTCTGTAAATCACAGATGTGCTGCTGGAGAACAGGGCTCTGCCTAACAGCATGGGGCATCCTGCTATATTCTGACAACCTTTAACTAGCAGTCCTGTTCTCCTGCAGTCCTTGAAGGTTTTAGTGTTTTTCTCTGACCAGTTTAAACACACTCTGTTCATGCACACTGGGTCCAACTGATTCCACTGCACAGTATCTTCACTCGTAATATTCTTGGCTATAAACATGATTCAGTCGTACACAGATCATCTATAGACAAGGAAAGAGACGAGGGTGGCCTTTGCAAAAAAAGAAAAAAAAACATTTCCAGAATGAATGTTTATGGATAGTCCAAATAACGAATCATCCAAATAATGAATCATGTACAAAATGTTAACTAAAAGAATGCGAAGATGTCCTCTTCAGGAGACACAATATCAGCTCATGGTAAGCTGAGCACCACTGCATTCAGAGTGTCATGATGACAACTTGTTTACCACCATTTTGCTTGACTGGTTTTCTGGGATTAATCCTGACTCAAATGTGGAAATTTTGCTCAAGCAAAATCCCCATTGAGTTCAATAACTTCTTGCTAGCAAGGTTTTGGAAAGGCAAATCCCCAAGGAGAAGTCATTTATTGTCTTTCCATGAGGAATATTTATTGTATGTAATGAATAAAACTGTGGACATTTGTTAGGGTTTTCATTTAAATTTTTTAAAGATTAATTGACCTAATTTCATTTATACCTATGTTCATTTGGGGGAAGGCTGTTAATTCAGTGTACTGGTACTGATCATTGAATATATAATTTATATTCTTTAGAACTGGTGAGGGTTCCAAAACTTTGTGATTTCACTTTTACTGGCTTAATGTAATTAAAAATTAATTGGTATAGAGGCAAGAGATTTGTCACTTGATTCAACCCAAGATTCATAGACTTCACTTAAGTAGTCACGGGAGATTTGTTAGATGGAAGGTGAGTAAATTAGTGACTTTAATACTATACTCAAGGAGTTAATTTTTTTTCTCAGTCAAGCCTTGATCTTTTCTGTCCTTAGGTTCATGCATGCAGAATCCAAGGATTTCTCAAGAAAATACTCAAAGACCAGGGATAACAACATCCAGAATTACTCATTTTCCCTCCTGTCCTTACTTTAGCCGTCATGATTGTTAAGGCTATTCTCGGTTTTAAACCTTGCCTTCCCTCATTGTGTTCACTGCTCTCCTCTCACACAGGGAAACCACTACTTCAACAGCACTTAGCCTTGGCAACAGGACAGAGCTTTGAAATGCTACATACTTGGGAACAAAGAATATGAATTTTCATTGAAGATTATGTATCTCAGTGATGGAGAACAATTACACCATGACTCAACCTGCATAACTGTTATCAAATGGCAGGAAAGGACCTCATTCATAAAACTCCCCCAGCCCCACATTTTCCAGATCAAGACACAACATTTCATGCTAATACACCTTCCTCTAACAACGTGAGTAAGAAATCCCAAAGCGAATAGATGTCTGTTAGGCAAAGCACGGGAACGTTCACTGAACCCTGATGACTGGTTTGGCTAGATAAAAAGAGTCCATTTCAGCTCTGCTCACTTGGACACATTCAGCATAACAAACCATGAAAAAATTTCTTTGTCACATAAAGCAGCCACAGTCATTGGCTATTTATGAAGGGTGCAGCTCCTGCCCTCCTAGGACTCAGCTGTACCCTGTCTCTGTGTTGAAATCCCTCCTGTTGTCTTCATGATCCTTCTATTTCTGGTTGAGATGAGGGTTCTGATGGAGCTGTCATTTCCAGCATTCTCCTGTCTCCGGCATTCCACTTAGAATTTTCTTCTTTGCTTCTCAAAAGGACTCCAAAGACTGCCACATTACTCCATCTTGTGCACCTCTAGACTTCAGCTTTTAGTTCAAAGTCACCAATTCTAACTTCATAAGATATGGTGTTATTTTTAACCACATTCTTGTAGCCAAGTTAAAAATGGTTCTCATAACCATTGGCCTCTCATAACACTAGTGTGGTCATTCGTTTTTAGAGCCATGAGTGCTGCCAGTGTGCTTTTGTTCTTTGTAGCAAGTTACCTGCTGTTTTGTTATGTACAGTCACTTTATTTGCATGTTACATCTTTCTTCTAATTGCTAGACAAAAGGATCTCCTGATGATGTGGGTCAGACTTTCTTCATGACATTTTGTATTTCTTGGAGCTCAGATTTATTTATCCTGTCTGCTTTTGAACAGGCAGTAGTCAACTTTGAGCAGTCAACTCAAAGTTGGTGTAAGGACCTGCTGGCTACACCGAGTGTTCATAAAGGACCTGATATGTAAAGGTATTTAAGTGCCAAAGCATGCTGACAGATCTATCGTGGAATGGCCAAAACTTTTAAGGAATCTACCTGCAACTTGAAAAATAATAATGTTAATAAAACAATGTTCTCTGGGAAGGAGTAATGTCTCCCTTATCACATTTTCCAAAATTCATCTTCCACAAAAGACACTTGTTTCCATACTTCTTGTGGGTACTTGGGACTGTAAGGTCACAAAAGCCTATGCTGGCTTTGTGGGGAAACCCATGAGTAGGTACAAGCTGCCTTCCACTGCGCTCTCAAAGGACGTTGCACCACAGATGATCTCTGAAGGGAGATCTATGCTTTCTCTTCAGTGACTGTAGGGGAAAACACTAAAAAATGCTGGATACTTTCCTCCAGCCAACATCCAGCCCACGCAGACTTCTGAGCTACCACCTTAAGGTATAGAGCCAGTTCCTTTTTGTATCCTAATGATGATGCCGCTTCCACCTTTTGTGCATAATTGCACAGTGGTCCATGGACATATCTAGTGCATGGGACATCTGGCCTCTTGATCTTTCCCCCTAACCCAGGAGCATTCATTTCCCACCAGATGGTGGGTTTTGTGAAGGGTGGTCACTGTTTGCCCTTGTTGATGTAGCAGCCTGTTTCACAGCTGGGAATTTGGAAAGCATGAGGCCTGAAGGGAATCAGTAAGAGAAAATCTGACATCTTCCATGCATACCAAAGATCATAATTTTGTTGTTAAGTAACACTGTTATAGATTAAACAAAACAACAACACATAAACACTTCTGGATATAGGGACCAAAATCCCGATTTCTCGTGCTATCAGATGAGTGACTTCATCTGAAAGCAAGACCTTCCCTGACATCCCTGCATACACGCAAAGGACGTGACTGGCTGGCTTGCCTTGAGTACTGCGTGCTACTTACTGAACGAAACCCCATTCTTATTGAAACCAAACTCTGCAGCTACACTGAGAAAACATCATTTCAGGGTTTCTTGTTTCGTAACAAAATTCTGATATTTCAACTGGTTTCCAGAGTTAGAGTGAAAACTCAGTATGAAAACAGATTTCAAAAACTTTGTGATTTTTCCAGGGAAGAGTTGTTGTTTTTTTTACCTTAGTGCTGCCTGAATGGATGATTTCAGACAGACTTAATCTTCATTAAAGGTAGGGAGGAAAGCCTCTTTAGTTCGCATTATAAACCAGGGCTGACTGTGCCTTGTGCTGTCTAGTTTACCAAACAGGCTGGGAAGGCAACTTTGCTCCGCTATGGCTTACTTTGTCATGAATCTGAAATGTAAGTTTATATCCTCAACTGTGGAAATGTTTAGTGCATTTTGATAATATCCTGCGACCTGCCTTTTCAACTTTTTAACAGTTCACAACCGGTTTTTTCCCACCTTGTTCCTGAGGAATAGGAACGTGGGCAGACAGCACCCTCTGCAGCGAACAACGGGGAAATGAGAGTTTGATCTCTGCCAGGGACTTTTATTTGTGTTATATCCAATCTATCAGCTCAGAGCCTTCTTCCACACTCTGCTTTCAATGGAAAAATAAAACAATGGAGTTTGGACCTAGCATGAAAGCTGAGACAGGCAGAAGTATCTCAGGATATTTTGAAGGATGTGTATTGTTGCAGGGAAGGGAGATGGTGGCTAAATTGAGTTCAAAATACCCCCAATTTTATGGCATATGCTGTTTCAGATGCTATTGTGTTCTTTCTCCCTAGGGTTTACCATTTTTTTACAAGTACAACCTTGTCTTATACTACAAATGTGAGATTTAAGAAGATTTTTTTCTAAGTTGCAGTTCTTTTACATGCAAAGTGTTAAAGGAATCACAGTCAAAGGACACATCTCATTTGCAGAATGGGAATCTGCTCTAGGCTCTGAGCAGACCAGAAAACTTCCTGTGTTGCCCCAGCTTTGGTCACCCCTGTGATTTAGTCACCTGTCCTGCAGAGAGAGACAACAGGTGCTGCAAACACACTGATACAAAACCCTTGGATTCAGAGTAGTTTTTGCCAAACCACAAAAGAACAAGACAATTTTCTCCCAGTAAGAGTGACAGCAAGGACCCTATCTTCCTCCATGCTAATGCAATCATGTTGAAGTGATCTTTCTCACCAGGGAAACAGCTTTTTACCTGGACCAGAAGTTTAATACCATCTTCCAGTCCTTGTTTGCTGAGAGGATCCTTAGCTGCTTTCCAACGAACCCTGGTCCAGCTCCCAGATGTGCAACCTTCCTCTACACCAGCTCCTAATTATAACAGGTGTGGGCTTTGTGGGGTTGGTTTACGCAGTTTTTAAGGCTGTGTTGCTGTGTTTTAGATTCCCTCTGATACGTGAATAGACAAATCCAAAGGTAGCTTGCCTTCTTCTGTGCTCTGCAGCGTTTCACGTGATGGAGACACATGCAAATTATCCACGTAAATGGATTCTTCTTTTAATCTCTGTATATTTCTGTTAAGCTTTCACTAAGGGTTCATTCTACTCTTTGGACTATTTTATGAATCCTTCTGGGAATGCTTTCTTGTATGAGACCAAACTCTTGAGATTCACAAACTCTCTTTCTGCTGGGGCAGAGCAGCAATAATGCAATGAAGTGGTTTCTATCTGCCTTTTCCATTTTTTTGAGTGAGAAGCAGACAAAAGTTGGAAGAGTTTTAAAAAATAAACAATGATGTTTGTTAACTGCTAAATTAAGTTTTGAATTTCAAGTAGTCTCAGGGTTTCAGATTTAACCTGAAACCTTTAAAAGCAATAATGTGCATCTCTGTTTGCATACACACACTTGAATGTACAGAAAACTGGGTACAGAGATCCAGTGAATTTTACTATGACCATGAGATGAAAACTTAATGTCAAATTTCAACTCTTAACTGTACAATGTTATAATATGCGGAAAAAGTTTGGAAAATATACCATTAATGTTATTTTCTACTCTTTGAAAAATGATTTGCTCCCAAATGTCTTCCACAATCTTTTTCAAGCTTTCCAAAATATTCTGGTTTTAAAGTCATGAAGAGGTCTAATTTCATTGAGGCTGGGGTAGTCATGTTCAAAATTAGATTAATAATGGTTTAATGTTGTGGATTTTTTAATTGTGGAACACTAGCACTTTCTCATAATTTAAAGCATGTTGGAAATGTGGGTTATTCCTGTTTGATCTGAAGTTTGGTTGAACAGTAGGAAATTGAGCCAAATGTGCCATAATGTCCCCCTCTTTATGGTGCCATATATAAAATTTAATAGTTTAGAGGTTTTGCCTGAAATTATTGTCTGCCACAGAGAATAAAAAGAATTCTTCACACGTAGTCTTTCTTCTCACTCTACCCAAAAGCATTTAAGAACCTCCATCCTAGATCAGAACAAAGGACCACATAGTATAACATCCCATCTCTGAACATAGTGCATAAAGGGAGCTGCGGGAGGTAAATGATAAATAGGGCATGTACAGAGCAATTCCTCCTCCAGCCTTCCAAGCTTCCAAGCAATCAGGTGCTTAGAGCAACCATTTACCATGTTGCAGTCAATAAATGAGAAAAATCAGTCAGAGGGTAGTTTTCTAGTTTGGGGATTTTTTTTTTTTTGTGGGGTGGGGATATTGTTTTTTTTTTTTTCTTTCTAGTGTTGGTTGAACAAAACCAGAGTAATTGCTCCACTCATCAAGCAAATTCTTTAAGTCTTTTTCTTGCATAGCTTACCAGCACTTGAAAAGACTGAGGGTTACTGATGTCCACTTCAAGACATTCATAAAAAACAGTTGTGCAAACACTGTAAATGTAGCCAGTTACATTGTAATGAAGAATTTATTTTTCAGTTGGCTAAAAATATCCCTGTGACCACAGGGAATTAATTGGATATCATCATGGTTTCATTTTTTGAATCACAGGCACCATTGTCGTAGGATGATCACACTCAAGCCTGTTTCTAGGTAAATATGCCATGGGCAGAAGGTTGTTACAAGATCAAGGAATCGTCCTGAGTTACTGGGAAACACCTAAGGATGGAGAACATGGTCCCACTCTATATAACTTGGAAGGAAAAAGACTGCCAGGAAAATCTTAAACCAACCTTGTCTTACTCTAGAAATGTGTAAAACCAAAGTTGTTTTTCCTGGTTTTACTCGATGAGTCACTGTAAAGAAAAAGAAATGTTGTTTGCATATTAAAAAGGGAAAAAATCACCTGGTACAATTTTACTAGGCTGCTTAGACTTGCAAATACTGTTGATGGACAAAAGAGGAAAGCATCATGAGCAAATTCCAAGGGGAGGTTACCGAGAGATTTCTGCTTAAAATACTCTTTCACGTGTATTTTAGAAACTAAAGTAGTGATAATGGTGTTGACCTCCTTCATAAAGTCTTTAATGATTTTCTGATGAAAAGGAATATATAAGCTAGATTATTGTTAGTGTTATTATTATTGTTATTATTTTACAGTCTTATTCTATTTCTATTGAGTACATCAAATGGCTACTAAAATTGTCATTTCAGCCTGTAAATTTCTAATATATTAACATCCATGTTTTTTATTCATAAACTAAGAGCTTTTCCTGTTGAACTCTTCTTCATGATTTTTACCTTGTTTTGTGACTGGACAAGATCATTAGAAAGCAATCAAGGTCATAGCCTCTCAGAGTCTGCTAATAACTTTTTAAGGTTGTAGTGTTTTTATTCTCTCTCACCAAGGTGCTTTCTAGAATGTTGATTTTATGTAATTCAGAGCAGTCACTTAGGAGGTGGCTGTCTCTCTCACTTCCCTGTCATTGTCAGTACTTCTTTTTTTCTTGCTCCTTTTTGGGTTTATTTATTTTTCTCAAGGTTTGGAGTAGCCTTACCCACATCAGTGTTGTGCTTTGGATCTGCTGCCGAGGGAGCTGCCCATAGGTTTACCTTCAATGATGATGTCTTCCCAGCTCAACAACCTGAGTGTTGTTTGGGGTAAAGCTCTGGGAAAAAAATTAGGTGTAAAGGAGGACTTAGGCCAATTTCCGCATGCCACAATTGGGCACATAACATCTTCCAGTACAGAGGAGTCCACAAGATCAGATTGCAGGTACAACTAAAGTGATGCTTCCTCTGTAATGGACTTCAGTAACTAAGACAGCAAAACAAGTATCTGAGTACCCTTAAAGATCCATATCACTGGCCCTCTAGGATGCTTTGATTTCTGTCAGCTTCTCTTTTACTTATTTTTTTCCTTTTGGCCCAGAAGAAATAGGCACTCATGTTCTTTTTCTACTAGAAAACTCTGTTCCATTGCTAAAATCATCATCTTATCCTGACACTTAGCACTGCCTTACAGCAGGGAATTGGCAGGACGGCTCATCCTGAAATCAATGATGTAGTGTCTGGGTATATTACAAGTGTGACTTCCTTTATTTATATAGTTATATATGTTCTTGAATAGAGCTTGTCATGGGGGAAAGATAGGCACAGTCTCCTATGAGAAACCTCCCAGAACCTTGTGTAGATAACCCAGCAAAGCACTTTGTTTGGATACTGTCTGCCCTTGAAGACAATATGGAGCTACACAGCTCAAGCAAATTTCTGTGAGAGATCCTTCTCTATAAGGTCCATCCTCTAAAAAAATGGGGAGAGTTCAAACACAACTGAATTAGGCTCTAAAATCCTGTATAATTTTAAGTTCTCCACTCTGCCCCAAACTTAGTGAAGCAGGCAGGATCACAGACTTCCTTCTCTGTGTATTTTAAGGCTAATTTCTATTAGCTGCTTTGACCTCATTTATGTAGCAGAATACCTGATGACTGCTTTGTGTGTTGTTGACTATCTTGCCAGCATTGATGATCTCTTCATTACTCCTCCATTTACTTTGCCTATCAATTAGGTTGTTATTGTTCCGTAAGTTACAATAATTGGCAGGTTTTGCAGACACAGCTGACAGTCACTACACTGAAAGGTGGGGGAGTATGAATAAATTTAAATATATATGCATATTGAAAATGAGTGCCTAAAAATATTAAATATAGACACCTTTAAAGTAACTTCCAAAATAAACAAAATTCAAGGAGAATAATCCAAAGCAGCCCACTGACTGCAATCTGGGAAGCTCAGAATGAGACAAGAGAAGTAAGTACCCAGCAGCCAGGGACGCAGAAAAATTTTGGGGCGTTTGGCTTCTTATCCTGTCTATCAAGCACTTTTTGTGTGATCCTGTGCTAGGCATTTCTACTGTTATTTTCCAAAGGGTGAAAGCAAGGTTGAGCACCCACGTTGATTTTGGTGTCTTAGTTCCTCCCTATGAAATGGGAGCATTACTGCAATGCTATTTTCTGTGAAGTGCAGTTTCCCCTTTGCAACGTCATCCATGGAGAAGGGCCTCACCGTGCAGGGTGTTATTCCAACAGCAAACAGAAACATAGTCTAAAGAGCTGATGGTCTGAGCGGGATAGATGCATAGAGGTTGTGAAGAGCTTAGGTAATGCAATAAGAAAAACTGTACAGTGTCTTAGTTGCATAGACCATGTGTTTATCAAGGCATTTCAGTGTTGCTTGGCTTGCCATTCTTACTCTAAGGTCATCTAATCTGAACTACTAGTGAGAACAAATACGAAACCCTGATGTTCCTACCAGACCTACGTTGCTCTTCTGTAAGACTCTCACTGAACTGCACAGAAGAGCCAATGCGACTGTTTTATATCTCTCCACAAATAACAGGAAACAGACAGCAGTCAAACTCCAGTACTGGATGACATTCAATCCAGAGGCTAATGGAACTCTGATATTCAGTTGCTGAGCCTTCAGGGGGGCATGATGCCTACCATGGCCTACACATCAGAATTGCAGAAGGTGGAAACCTGCTTTACACATGCAAAGCAGAGCAATCTGGTTTTACACAGAGCTGGCTGTGATTACAAGAACTAGATTTAGAGGCAATGAAAATGTGCAGAACATCCATCAGCCTAGGAAAAAGATAGAAAATGTTAGAGTTTGGGGAAAAATAAAGTATTTAGGGTTTGGAAATTGATAGGAAAGAAAAAAAGACCAAAAAAATCAAATTTGGAGGGTAGGGGGTAGGTTGCTCTATGTCTTTTAAACTAGGAAATAACTTTTATTTGTGCTGAGGATTTACTTTGGACAGATTTGACCTATAAAGGGCCATGGTCTCTTTTTAACCTTTGCAGGTTTTATGCCAAGGTTGGTGGAAGGAGTGGGAAGGCATGCTTAAAACTTCATTCAGTGGTAGCATTCCTTCCTGTTCTAACTTGCATCGAGCTGACCTACCATAAGAGCCAAAAAAGGAACAAGCCTGAAAGTAAATCCTCCAAGGCAGATTTTGAACATGAACATTTCCCTGCCCCCTTGGGTACTCCCACCCTTACAGACTTGAGGGAGCTGCATCATCTGTTGGGCTACAGCTGCAGCTGGGATTCTTAATCATCCTTCTGTGGACTAGTTAATATTTCTTGTCTTTATAATCGTGGTTCTGAGAACTAATTAATACTTCATGTTGGCACATTTTGAATGTTGCATGCATTTGACTTCGCCCGGGTTGGAGCTGGAGTTTTTCAGAACAGCACTGGGATCCAAAACGTTTCATAGAACAGAAGCCAAGGTCTATGTTTCCTGGTTTAATTTAACTGCTGGTTTAAACAATTGTTATATGCTCACACATTAACATGACAGGTTCTAAAAGTCATTACAAATAAAAAATAATGAAGGTGCTTGGCATTTTCCTGGATTGTTCCTTTACATACTGGTACAGCATAACAAATTATAAGACGACTGCAAAACTGGGCAATCTGTGTGCCTTGTTCTCTCCCCTACAAACTGTATCTGTTTCCCAGAAATGATAAATGGAAAATCTTATCAATCAAAGAATAAAATGAAATTAAATGGAGCTTGCGAGTACCAAGTCAGAAAAAAATTGGACTAAAGTTATGTAAGAGAAAAATAACTGGTTTTGTAGACAGAAACAAAATAGCATTTCCTGAAAATGTAGGGAGCAGTTAGTGTAAACAAAATAGCCACAACATTGCACTGCACTGTCAGTATTTATTTACATGAAATCCCCTAATAATAGCAAAGCTCTCTAGATGGCAATGTCAACATATGTTTCAGAATATCATGCAGGTGATATTCTCTCTATCCATTTTCTATCATTTCAGCCTAAGGTAATTGCCTTTCCTAAATTTCAAATTGCAAAACTGAGGTTGATCCCACAAATGGAAGGTAAAATAAAACCACATGCTGATTCAGCAAAACACTTAAGCCTGCACTTCTGTTTAATCATGTGTGTATTGCCATATTGATTCCACTTACACCCAGACTCGAGCTTCAGTGCCTGTCTGAAGAGCAAACTCCTGCATGAGAACCAAAGAAGGTGGGACAGAGGGAAAGAATGAAATGTGCATTAGTCAAGACTCTGTTTTGTTTGTTTGCTTGCTTTGTTTGCTTTTACAATGATCAGTGGTTCCACTATTAGTTAAAGCAAAGGTGTGGAAATCTAATGTGGTCTTTTATAAGTAGGAACTACAACGATTTTCATTTTGCTTGAATTGTGTTCATCATAGGTTGACACAATAATTTGAATTGTCTTCATCTCCTTGCTCTCATTTTTCTTAACATACCAAAGAGAAGCTTTTGTACTTTACGAATTTAACCCAGAGGATATTCCCTGGGACTACATTTTAATGCCTAGGCAGCCTGCCTGGCTTTTCACTGTTGCAAACCTGTCTTTATCGTCCATGCAGCGTGTACTGCATGAGAATCAATACTCTTTAACTCAGGAGCCAATTATCCAATCTTTTCGATGAATTAGTTTGCAGTGTGGTCTACATGCTTTGATTTTTATTTTAAGTTTTGTTTCTGGTATTTTGTGGGGGCTATCTTGATTCCTTTTTCTTTTTTCTCAATGCAACTTCTGCTTTATTCTCCACAGGGAAATTAGTTTTCTACTCAATCTTTCATTCAGACAGAGAATAACTGTAATATTTATTTGCAGAATGACTTGAGGGTTTTTGGGAAACCATCTCTTACTGTATCTGTGATTCAGTGGCAGAATTGCAGTCCATTGTGTCAATAAAATTGGAGAAAAAAATAACTTTTGCAGGTGTGGAGTTAGAAGAGGTATTAATCAATACAAAATATCTTCATGTCTCTCTGTATTCCTTCTGTAAAGTTAACTTCCCGTAAAGTCTTTTGGTTCATTTAATATTTCAAACTCCAAACTGGTCATGTCGCATTAATTTAAATCAGTTTAAAATATTTCCTGAGATGACACGTTTATGAGAGCTGACAGGAAAACACATCTGGTTAAAATGCTGTTTATGTTTCAAACATTCATTATAAGCTTTGCCTGGACTTTTTTTTAACTGCACTTAAATATTAGAGTGGAGGAAATTTATATTGAACTACATAGTTTTTTTGCAATTACAAGACTATATGCATACAATTAAATATTTAGTTCATAAACATTTATATTTAATATTTGATGATTTTTTTTCTGTTCAAAGAAGGAATTATAATCTCTGTACACTGTTATTACTAAACATAGGCTCAGTGAAAACAGTGAATTATTTCTTTAGAGGAAATTGTATTAAAATCTCAGTAATGCATAAATCTTAGTGTGCTGTAATAATAAGTTCACAGTCATCTTCTGCTTTCTTCTTTTTCCCTTCCCCAGAAAGGAATGTCCTTACATTTCTGAAATGCCAGATAAAATTGCTTCATAGAGAATATCTGCATGGACATGGTGAGACCAGACTTCGAGGTTTTCCGGTGAAGATGTTACAATGTGAAGATGCAGGCCAGTGACAGCCAATGATCAGGAAAAAAAAAAAGATATAATCATAGAATCATTTAGGTTGGAAAAGACCTTTAAGATCATCAAGTCCAACCTAGCACTGCCAAGTCCACCACAAGGCCTGCTAAATAAGCAATAAATTTACAAGGACAATGCAGAGTGTACGCTGTTGCTTTTACAACAGTGTCCAAGAAAAAGTATTTTCATACATTCAGAGTGACACAGAAGGAGGCTAATGCAATGAAATGTTCACAGGTAAATTATATCAAGCATGTTAAGAACAAATGAAGGATACTGATGAATAAAGACAGAGTAGTTTACATCCCTCTATAAATTCTATCTGCTAATCGGAAATCTTTATAACCAGGGTTTATTCAGTGTTCTGCAGTTATCCTGTGACACAGACAAAAGCTGCTAGGAGTGAGAGTTTAGTGTTTGTACCGACATACTCTGGGGAAGGAATTGGGAAAAAGGAAAGGGGAAAAGAATCAGGGATACCCTAAAAACAATCCTGAAGACTAAGAAATCATAACCCAAACTATGAGAACTAGTAACAGCACAGAAGACAGACAAAGCATAGTTTTGTGTTGTCTGGAAGGCTTCCACATCATGCAATCATTTGGTGATTAGTGTGTTCACCTGATGATTAATGTAATAATTACATTGTTAAATAATAGAGGGCTCATTACACAGCCTGTCAAATAAAGAAAACAAACACTGAAAAAAGTGTATCTTAAACTGCAGGGAAATATTCATTTGATTGAATGAGTCAGGTAACAAATAATTAGAGTTATACCAGCAAAAAAAAATCACCTGAATGACCCAGGTTTTAAAGCAACTTCCATAAACTGTGGCTAGCAAAAGGTTTTTCTCAGGTGATAATCTATTCTGTAATTTTCTCATGCAAAAATCTATTCTGAATTTTTCTTATGCAGTTTCCTGTGAAACTGATAGACTGGCCATTCTCAAAGCCACAAGACAAGAAGAGTGAATGGTGTGGTTCAGCTTGCAATCCAGTTTGCAATGCTTCATCAAGGCTTTGGTTTAGAAAGGTCCCCAAACAAGCCACTAACACTGAGCTTGGGAGCATGGCTAAACCACGTTACTCATGAGCTTCAACTCAGGCATCAAGGATCTTTGGTGCCAAATGATTATTAGTTCCTTTTCTGAGCAACTAATGAGCTGAGACACAATAATAAGATTCTAGTAATAGTCTTCTAGTGTGTGTCAGTGAGTTTCCCCCAATAGCTTTGCACATGAGTATTTGTATTTCCCTGTGAGCTTGCCTCTAAGGACTGAGCAATTTCTGTTCTCTAATCATCATTTGTCTGTTTTAGGAGATGGCAGATATATTTAGCAGTAGTTTGCAATTATGAATCTTATTCAAAGCCCATTACAAACAACAGCCATCTTTCCATAGACCTGGGTGAACATTAGGTCTGATGTTTGGGTGTGCAATCTATCTATCTATCTATCTATCTATAACCTATAGAAGGTCTTTTGGACTTGCAGTGGTGTATATATCTACCTCGACCTTACCAAGATTCATAGAATTGTAGAATCATAAACTCATGGTATGGTTTGTGTTGGAAGGGACCTTTAAAGGTCATCTAGTCCAAAACCCCCTGCAGTGACCAGGGACATCTTCAACTAGATCAGGTTG
Source organism: Charadrius vociferus (assembly GCF_000708025.1). NCBI lineage: Eukaryota > Metazoa > Chordata > Aves > Charadriiformes > Charadriidae > Charadrius > Charadrius vociferus. The sequence goes on from NW_009647828.1 coordinate 1,947,637, forward strand.
CTCACACCCCCATCCAACCTGACCTGGAATGTTTCCAGGCATGGGGCATCTATCACCTCTCTGCGCAACATGTTCCAGCGTTTCACTGTTCTCATCATAAAATTTTATTCCTTATATCTAGTCTGAATCTACCCTCTTTTAGTTTAAAACCATTACCCCTTGTCCTATCACCACAGCCCCTATTAAAAAGTCTGTGTGTATCTATATATATCACCTACATCTATATCTATCATCTATATCTATATCGTCTATATCTCTATCTATCTTCTGTTGAGGGTATTTTGGACTTGCAGTGATATATATATCTACCTTGGGCTTACCAAGATTCCCAGAGGAGTGATTGTTAATGGAAGTTTTTCTACATATCTTACACAATTTGATTTCGTTTAGCCAGTGGAAGATTAAAAAATAAATTAATATGTAAATAATGAAAGAAACTCCAATAATCTGCTTGGCAGCAGTAGGAATACACTTAATTTCAGGTTCTTCCTCATGATGTTTTCTTGGTCTTGGAACTTAGATTTACATTACTTATTCCAGTACAGACATGAAAGGTGGTGTGTACCATGCTTCCACACCAAGGAAAAAAAGAAGAGAAAAGAATGGATGAACTCGCTAACCTATTTTAAAAGAACTGACTGAAATGGCTTTCTTGGTGACACCCAGACTTCAAAAATAATTATGAGAAGGTGGAAAGAGAAATAATAGATTTTTTTCCTTTCATTGTAAGATTGATTTTTTTTTTTTCAAAGGCGAGAGATAAATTTGGTCTATTTTTAGAAGCATTTTTCCAGCTGGTTTTAAAGCCATTGTTCTTGAGGAAAGTTCTGTCAAATCTGATTTAATCAGAAGATTTCTTGGTTTTGGTGGCACTTTTTGTTTCCCTCTGGATGTTGATGAGTAAGGCCAAAAGGCAAGTATGACATTAAGGACTTCTGACAGATAGCATTAATGGGGAGCTTTCTGTTTCATATCTCTGGAAACTGACTGCCCATTTTGAATTGCAGCTGATGTTGGAGGAAGAACAGATTAACCATACTCCACTAAGATACTATCCCATCTTCAGTAGACGCAGCCATGTGCTGTTGGGGGAATAAGAGGGACTAGAGAAAACAACCTCCAAATTCTCCATCTGGCAGCCATAGCGGCAGGCAAAACAAAGACTCAGTGGAAAAATAAAGTTGTAAAAGCGCTTAGCTAAGGCCATCCCTCTTCCCAATAACCCAATAGGTGTGGGATGATGTTCGGGAGATCTCTAGCAAGGCCGCATACCCTTTGGAAACACCAAGGTCTGGATTGAGCCCCTCCAACTTTAAATATCTATCTGAGGCACCTGTGTCAGGTATACTCTAGTCCCTCTGTAACTGGTCCATTGTTGATGGAGACAGAGAAGCAATTCTGAAGGAAGATTGATATCTTTGGCCACCATTTCCATCTATTAACAATAACAAATGCAAGGCAACAGGGTCCCTAAATAAGGTGTCTTGGTGAAATGACTAATGTCTAATTAGTTGGAATCCATCTGAGTTGAGACCTCTGGATCCAGGGAGCTGCCTCCACCATGCAATTGAATTTTTCTGCTTTTTTCCCCAGTTCTTTTCTTGATTCCTCAGTCCTTCCTCCTCTTTGCAGTTCTCCATCTTCCCTCTTTCCCCTTTTCTCTACCTGATCCCTTAGCCTCTTCCTGTTTCTCACTGTCTGCTTGTCCACACAGAGTAAAAAAACCCTCACTCTAAAAAATGCCAGGCAGGAACGAGAGAAAATTATCAGCTGTCACACTCTGTTTGTGTGTTATAACTCTCCTTCCATCCTGGCTGTAACATTTCTACTTAGATTATAAGCTCCTTAGAAGAAGTACTGCCTGCTCCTCTTAGTGCAATGCCAAGCACAACAGGGACCTCTAAGTCCTTAAGTACAAACACAATAAAAGCAGTAATAGAAGTAAAGGAGTGAGTGGGTCAGCCAGCTTCCCTTTTCCTTTTATCTTTGTGAGCTGGAAGGTTCACACTAGTACAAATGGGAACACAGATGAATGAGATCTTTAGTTTCACATAGCAAAATGTCTGCAAATCAACTGCAGAGCAGGTGTTCAGAGGAATTAAATGATTCAGAGTAATTTACAGTAGCAGGAGCATCAATTTGAGAATTGCTAAAATGCAGGTACTGAAATATCATATGTTATTACATTTTCAACTAGTAAATGTCAGTTGCTTTATTGGTTTTAACATCATATCAGGCACACCAATAAATTTACAAAGCACAACATTTGGATTTCTAATAAGCATGGACTACTAACCTCAGATACTATTAATTCTGCTTCGCTTGTGAGTGCCGTAAAACTAGAGGTGTATTTTAGTTGTGATTTGCTCCCATCCTAATCAGTTTCGTAGCAATTTATAATACAATTTTGATGTGTCTTGAACAAAGTGTTAGTGGTTAATAGATTATGGGGCTTATTTTGTTTTAGCTTTTGTTTTATTAAAGAAGTTCTCTATTCAGATCTCAAAGAATATTAAAGCTGATTTGCAAGCTAACAACTTGCCTTTCAAAGTTAAATAATACGAGGGACAACCCCTAAAAAAAAGACTTGGCATTAAATAATGAACTGGCTAAGTAGTCAAAGGCATGATGAATGCCAAAATCAATTAAAAGAGCGTACTGTAGAGCTTAAATCTTCAATTAATGAAAAGCGAATGTTTCCTATTGCTAAAAAAGGATGGAAAAAAAATCATCAGCATGGCCATCCTAAAGTTATTTATTCAATGCAAAGTAAAAAATTCATGAAGTGTTTGAAAGCAGAGTTTGTTGCTAATGACAAGACATCAAACCAAGGTCACTAAGATGATTTTGATGCTTCGTGAACGTGACACTGACCCTCCCTGCTGACACTATATGTTGCATTACAATTCAGGGCTCTTTACCATTACTGAAGCCCTTTTTTCAGTCATGGCATATTATTCTGCCAAATTACACAATACCATTATGCATTGATTGAGTCTCTCGCTTTGGAAATATTCCAGAGAGCACTCTCTATATAACTCTGTCTAGTAATTGATTCAACCAAGAGTGATTTGGAGGTGTCTTCAGAGGGAGGAGTATGCTCACTTTTTGCTTTTTACAGCATCGTTGTGAGTCATACTTGAGCTGGAAGGGGGAATGGATTTGGATTGTTATGAAAGGGAAAGTTTGGGTGGATGAGGTGAATTCAGTGTGGGTGGTGGGTCGACATAGCAACTAATGTAAAAACTTGCCAATCTAATTTTTTTAAACTTGCTAGAGAGACTGTAGTGAATTGAAAACTAGCCAAGTTGTTATGCCCCTTCCTAACATAAAGGAAGGGTGCCATCTAATGAGCACCAGCCGCAATCCCTGCCATACTGCAAGCATCCCCTGCCTTATAGGAACAAACTTGATTCACTGCGTGACAGCTTGTTTCTATCTGTAGATTCAGCAGCTCAGCTACTGTTGATCTTGACCTTAAAGTAGTTAATGGTATTAGGAATCGGCTCCTGACAGGGCACATGAGGATATATGTGTCTATTTTTTTTCCTTCTTACACCTCAGTGGGTATTGTGAGGGTGCTTCTGCTGTCTCCTTTATATTACCTCCAGCTTTATATTATATTCAGCCTCACATACAACACACACTCACAAAGATCTTACAGCAATAAAGAAAACCACTATAATCACCCTAGGGAACATGCACAGGTATCCATTCCTTGCAATTTCCACCAAGTGCTGCACAATGTAATTATTATCACAGGTGTGTAAATCACCTTCTCAGTGAAAAAGCTTAGAGGCTTCTAAGAATGAGAAAAGCATCAAAAACTATGGTGCCCCATTTGAGCTCTCCACTACTCCTGGACCAGCAGAGTGTCTTGTATGAGCCATTTGCTAGGACCTCAAGAGCTCTCTGCAATGTGTTGCAGATGAAAGATCCTCCACAGCTGACATCCCAGTGTCATTCACCACTCAGCCTTGGAGTCCTTTGGAAGCAGGTTGGGCAAAACACCTGATAGGGTCAGAAATTATACCTGATTCTACCTTGGGACAGAAAGATGGACTAGCTCATCTCTGGAGGCCACACAGAACAATTTGGTGTATGCTTCTAGCCTTAAGTGTACCAAAAATGGAAAAGGGGAGAGTTGTAGAGGTTTCATAAATATTTTTCAGATTCTTTAAAAGAAATTAAATTCTTTTCAAAATGAATTTGATTTATCCCATGTACTTGTGAAAATATAGCTGCTTTATTGCCAGGACTAACACTCCTTTTTTATCTAATACAGTAAACATTACTGACCTTCAGAATATTTCCCACCCCATGGCTGTGTTCTGAAGCATCCAAGACTCTCAAATCAAAGGCGCACAGCTGTATAAACTGTTCATCACGGGTAGTGTAGTTTCAAGCTGCCATATTCAGGCAGCAGCTTGCCATTACAAGAAAGGTCATTCTATCTCCTCTCACTTAAATCTAACTAAAATAAATTTTCTACAAGAACAAATGTTAATTTAGGAATTTATTTTAATTTCAGTAGTGCTGTGATCAAGTGACCTCGAAAGGTATGAATTAATACTCCCAGGTGCTGCCACCATGTTTTTTAAATTTTTTTTTCTGAAAATAAAACTGAAATTACTGCCATTCTTTTTGCCTCTTTGGGGACCATGATACCAAGGTATGTGACTAGCATCAGCTCACACAAAGGACTCCCCCTGGAAAAAGAAGTAGCTTTTAATCCAGCACATACCACAGGCAGACACTTGTGCTTTGTTTTAAATGAGAGATTCTTCAGACTTTTCACTCAGCAGGGACCAGGGCAGTCCCTAGACTGAGAGATTTGTTTTTCTTGCTTCATGGTGTCCTCAGAAAGTGGTCTCAGGCCCTTTCTAGTCAATCCTTGCTGTCCATGGGTGCCTGCCTCAGGCAGTGAGCTTTAAATAACTTCCTAATCTTCACCACCCCATTCCAACACACATTTTTCCCAAGCTGTATCTTCATTGCAGTTAAGGGTGATCAAATTGACCAAGCTCCAGCAGAAACGTCTATGAGGAAGAGCACCATGGGGAGATAGCAGCAGTCTGCAGTGTATACAGGAATGATAAAGCTGACAAACACCTACACGTACTGCGCTAAAATTTTGCAAGTCTTTACAGCATAAAGCTTAAGGATAGAATAGAATCATGGAATCATAGAGTAGTTTGGGTTAGAAGGCACCTTTAAAGGTCATCTAATCCAACACTACCCCCCCCCCCCCGCCCACCACAAACAGAGACGTGGAATGTTCCCAGGCATGGGACATCTATCACCTCTCTGGGAAACCTGTTCCTGTATTTCATCACCCTCATTGCAAAAAATTTCTTCCTTATATCTAGTCTAAATCTACCCTCTTCTAGTTTAAAACCATTACCACTTGTGCTATCACCACAGCCCCTGCTAAAAAGTTTGTCCCCATCTTTCTTATAAGCCCCCTTTAAGTACTGAAAGGCCGCAATGATGTCTCCCCGGAACCTTCTCTTCTCCAGGCTGAATAACCCCAACACCATTCCCTCTGAATGTTCCCTAGAGACAATGGCCCCGAAAATGTCGGCTTCCCAGCTAACACAGAGCAGAGACCCAGGAGGCCAGACCTTCCGCCCTTGTCAATCAAAGTCGAGCACGTGGTACCTTTGTCCTTTCTATTATTACAATTCAGGTCTTAAATTACATATTCCTGTGGCTTGAGAAGATAATGGAATAATCAGAACAAAAATCAGGTAAACTCTATCTCACTCAGATAGAGTGAGAGTGAGAGAAAGACAAATGACAAGTCAGTTAAGGATATCAAAAGTTCCAACTGACAGAGCATCAGATAGGACTTTCTATCTGCCTAAAGCTACATGGCAAAAAGTAACAGTCAGAAAAAAAATTTCTTTAGAATCCCCTAATGAAACGGGATTCAGTGGAAACTAATGGTGTCTTGGCAAAGCACGATGACAGTTTTCCCATACAGAGGCTTTGACAGTAGGTATGACTGCAGTATGTGTGGACAAGAAATGCTTATATGGACAAGAAATAGCAGAAGAGACATGGACAAAGCGTGGACATTGAGCACTGTATCTCCTGAAATCTGTGATAGTGGTGAACATGGAGAGAAACTTATAGACGTTATTTTGTACCTGTGCTGCCAGCTCACATTGAATTTATGAATGACCTTGATCTGAGAAGAACAAAGAGAAACAAAATACCTGTTCCAGGAGATGAGCTTTAGATCCTTCAGCAAAATGCCACCCTCCCCGCCACCTCCCTGGGATGGGAAAGAAATATTTTACCATAGTTCTGAAAACTATTAGCAAAATGGAGTTATGGAAGGAAGAGCACTTCAAAATAATAGCAGTGACTGCAACATTACCCAACAACACTGCTCAACTGAAGACTGTGCCAGTGGCATTACATCTAATGCTGGATTTTGAAGTTCAAAGTAGTTAGGTAAAATCCAGACCCAGCAAATGCATATTCCAAACCCACTGCTGTCTGTCTCTAGCCACCCAGAATATCATATTTGTCAGTTTGCTGCACAGGCCAACAGCAGTGGTTTTTAGAAAAGGAGATGAACTTCATTCCAGTTGGCCCTGACAAGTTACAAGCTTCTGCTTCTCCTGCAAAGGAAGGTATCTGGGGTAAGTCAATAAAGGTTAGAAGCGCCTAAGAGTAGCACACCCTTGCAGCATCAACTTCAGCAATAGGCATGCCAGGAATAAAAGGAAGTTGTGCTGCCATAGGCCTAGTAAAAATGTCAACAGTCCTTTAATATATTAACTTAACAGTTACATCACTTGCTTGTAAACCAGTCCATGAATCAAGGTCTGGCCCCCAGAAGGTGTCAAGATCCAGCATCCTCCCCATCCTATCTGAGTTCCCTAATGATGGGTAATGTCTCTTTCCGAATGACCATCTCTTAGTTGTTAGGTGGTGTGGAATGATTACTAAAAATAATCGATAATACAGCATTGGTCACACATTAAGGAAAGGTATAAAATCAAAAGGCTTCTAGGGTAAAATACAGCCCCAGCTGGTATGTGAAGAATCCGCTACATCTGTGATTCCCTGTACAATATTGCTTGCAAAGCAACATGGGGAGTGGAGTGGGGTGGAGACTCCAAGGCCAAACCCTGTGCTAATCCATCAAACATGGTAACGAGATGGCACCACGGAAGAAAAATAGTGCAAAGAACAGAGCAGAGTGGAAGCACCGCAGCTAAAACTCTGTGATAAACTGGGGACTTGGGGACCAAATGGGGCCCTCAAAGGTTTTATAGAACTGATAAACTGCCTACTTGTTACCCCGAACCAACAATCTGTCACTTTTTTTTGCAAAATGCTGTCCTTTAGTGAACTTTGCTCATTATAATGTCATTATAATACCAAAACACACCTCCATCCCAAAGGCTACCCGCCTCCAAGGTGCGACCACGCCTCCTTGAGTCTGCGCCCTGAATTTGTTGTATATACCTTTATACAACATATAGTTGCACATCTATATATAGATGCCACTTGTCACAGATCTGGTCTTCACAGCTTGCAGCACAGGTATGAAGAAACTGCTTTCAGCAAGTTCACAACTGTTTTCAGTCTACTCCATTTATTAGGAGAGTGAATGGGCTCGATAAGCTGATCATTATACTGCAGAAGGGTAGGTGATGTTCAAAGCAAGTGAATTTCTTTTGTTGTCAGGAAGACAATGCTTATATCTTTGAATGGGATCATGCTGCTGTGCAGAAGAATGTGTTGTATATAAATGAAAAGTATCTGGTTCTATCCAATTTCATTCCATGTTTTAAATTTACTTCTGCTCATTGTTGTTCTGTCTGGGAAGAAAGGACACTTTTTTTTACACGTTAACACAAACCAAAATTATTAAACGTATAAGTATAATACATAGCTGTGCATATATATATATTCATATGAAAATATTTGTGCATCTCTGGATAAATGAGTTGGAATATAAAATAACTTTATATAAAATAGCATTCTGAAATGAATCAGTGTAAAACAAAGCATTGAAATGTTTATTTCCTGCATAGTCAAAATGTTCCATTTCAATTGCATTAAAATTTAAGCATTTAGGCACTTTTTTGGAATGAGACATGGGGCTGTAATCAACTCATTTTCATACCAAAGAATATTCCGCAGAAGATTTGTTTAGTACTAATTTTAAATTCTGATTTTGTTCAATGAATATAAATTTCTCTGGAACTATACATTTGCTGAATGTAACATTCAGGCAAATGTTCTCTCTACCCCCCGCCATGACATCTGAATCCTAGCTAGTAATCCCTACTTTAAGTGAGATCTGAACAGCTTCAGAAACCTGTCACACTATCTTCTACTCTGTCATCAGTTAAAATCTGACCAGGTGCCTCTCAAGTCTGGTGGAAGATGCCTACTAACACAGCTCAAGCTAGCCAGCTGGACTTGACGTTCAAATACGATAGGATCCTCCAAATAAGTGATTGTTTTTGGAAAATTTACTCTGATAACAGAGCTCACCCTGAGACTCAGAAGGGCTGATACTGAGTGCAGCAGTGCCAAGCCTTTCTGCACTATTCTAGGAATGGTTAGAGGTCTCTGAAGCATGCAAAAAATTGTCCTCTGGTAGTCTTGTACAAGGCCCACTTTTTCCCCTCTAGCACAAAAACTTCAGGGTAGTCATGATGCAATGGGTTGGTATCTCCTTGGCCATCAGTACACCTAGCCTTTGGTCAGGCTAGGGATGAGTGAAGATTATTGAAGCCGCGGCTCACGTGAGTCTGCAGAAGGGATGAGTATTTCTAGCATAGGGAACATACTTCCTGTGAGGCAGCAGCTTTGCTGTCCTACGTGACAGACCTGAGGCATGACACAAGAGCATGGAGTTGCAGAGGGCTTTCTCGCATGGGTTGGCCCAGGAGCTCCAGACAGAGTTATTAGTGTGGGGGCAACCAGACGACCCAAGAGGCATGCTGGTGGGCTGTGGGAGAACCAGCCAATGTAATGCTCCAGCTAGAACAGTGATATTGTGGGCTTACCAAAAAAGTTTTATAAGCTGATTAAGGTGGTGGACACACAGGAGATCTGGTCTTTAGAATGCCCTGGGAATGTTGTAATTGCACAGAGTCGATGTAGCTTTTGGACTGACTCCATAATGAGCTGGAAAAATATATGTATAAAAAATATGCATATGTGCAGCCATGACAGGTATGATTTGGGACATAGCAGGTGAATGCTTTCTAATCACTCTCTGAATATGACTTTTTTTCTCCCCTGCACAACTTTGTCTGATATTTACTGAAAAAAAGTTACTATGCCAAAGCCAAAGTTGTGATATTAAATCCTCAGAACATGACCACACGGGTTTGCCAAGCAAATGCACACTAAGTCCAAATACAGTTTGTTCTTCTCCGCTGTTTCTATTTCTGTCATCACCTTTGGTTGCACTGTTACATCTTCAACAAACCAGGCAGTACTCAGCCAAAAACCCCCAGGAAACTAGTCAGGGTATCCTATCTACTCCTGTCTGTGTTTTATATTTGTTAACCACATCTCTCCAAAAGTATCAGAGAAAAAAAAAATGCTCATTTCATTAAAATACTCTTTTTCCATAAAATGTTAATACTGATCAAACAAGTCTTACAGCATATTAATTCTACAAGTCAGGTAGCAATGAATTAGCAGTCACTTCTTTTCACTTTAATTTTTATTCCAACTATTTTCCTGTGTTAGTCAAAGCAATATACTAGAAGAAAGCAAACCCTTTGGTACACATCAAAGGCTGGAGGCCTGGAACATTGTCTGTGTGAAAGCTTCTACAATTCTGATACCTGGGTGAGATACCATCACAACACATATTGTCTTTATTGATATATCAAAGTCTGGAGTGGTATAAAGCTTCACTTCCTTCAGGGTCAATATGTTTTCTGGTGCAACCTGAGCAGAAGAGATGATCTTTCAAGGACAGAGGAATAACAGAAAGTGTCTCCAACTGAAGAGGACATGATGTGCCCATGACACACACGCTGCTGTGGGTTACACAGCATAGGCTGTGGGTATCAGGAAGACTGAGGTGGTAGCTAAGGCAAGAAAAGCCAAATGTTTCATTTTTGTTATGTGAGGTGGGAAACATCTTCAACTTGCTCTCCCAGATGTGTCTTTCAGAGCTTAAATTCTGGCAATCTGAGCTAAAGCTTCTGCTGTTGGCAGTTACTCGGACAATATGGGTTTCTCCTGCTGGTGCGTGTTGCTGTGTTACCTCTTCACCCAAACTAGTGGTACATTAATGAAAATACACCTGGAAAGTTTTCACCCCTCAAACCAGCTCTTGAAATTCCCAGGGAAAATGTCCTCAGGCTTCCATGATACTCACTCTTTCTTGATTGGCAGAAAGAGTGAAAGATATGTCTCGTACCACCATTTTCTCTGGATCTGCTGCTTCTTCAAAAGCAATGTGCTCACGGTCTGTCACTTGGGCACGCAGTAAACATAACCTACAAGAAAGCTGGGATTTTATTCTAGCAGTGCAAAAGGTCTACATTTAGTATAACAAAACTGGAAGAAGTGTATGAGAAATAAGAAAGCACAGATTCAGAGTGTGTGTGACTTTTTTTCCCCATTAGTTACTGAGTGTGCTTTATGAGGCATATTAAAGACCCAAGGCACAGCTCACAAACATTCTTCTGTTCAAACAGTGTCCTTTGGATTTCTACTAAAGGATCTTTTCCTCTCAACCCTTTCAAGTGCTATTGATGGCAAATGACATTTCAAAGGATCTGTTAAAAATGGTTTTTGTTAATATACCTTTATTAATTTAGAAGAGCTCTTTGCACAGTGCCCTTGTTTGCAGCTACTTGGCATGAAAATGAAGTGTTCTTCACTTTATTTGATAATAAATCACTTTCTGAGATGAGATCAACTGTGTATTACTCCTCATTTTCTTCCTACTCCCATCCCCCATTTACCTTCTTTCAGGAAATCTAACATATTGCATTTGATACAAAGGTACATTTTAACATTTGAAAAATAATTGTTATAATATTTTAATGAATTTATGTGGTTACTTTGCATTTGATGAAGACAAGACAGAAAAGTCCCGCCCAACTGTACTAAGGGACAATGATATTGGAACATAGTCCTCGCATGGCAAACAGGGGAAGACCTGTATGAATTAAACAGTACCAATCAATAACATCATTGTTGGGTTGGTTTTTTTTAAAATTGTCATAAAATGAAGCTAATGTTCTGTGGTCTGTCTATGGTCAGGAAAATTATATAATAGGAAGATCTTTGAATTGCGACAGGGTAGGATGAAAAATAGAATATAAAGGTTTGCCATAGCTACTTACTTATGAAAACATGATCAGCAAAGATGAGCAAAGGTTTACAGGGTGACAAACCTTCAAATCATGGATGGCTGATGACAGAGGAAGTTGATAAATGACAGCAGAACTTAATTGGTGCTCTTGCTTTCGGCAGCTGTTATGTCATAGGTATTTGCTGTGACTTGAGGAGAGTGTATAGTCCTGTCCTTGCAATCTGCTCTGCTATTTTAGAACTAGGAGAAATTTTAGCAGGCCTAGAATCACTTTTTGGGGTTTTTTTGAGTTTCAGAGCAGGGGGGGTGGCCTTGTAGGTAGTGGTGTTAGATGAGATAAATGGAAGTTCCCATTAACTTTAACAGATTTCTGACACAGTGAGGAAATAGGGTTTTGTGGAAAAGCACAGGCATTAAAGATGGAGCATGTGTGTTCAATTTTATGGTCTATGCTGCCCTGAATATATGTTTTACGCACTGAGTTTCATTGTTTTTTCAGGCTAAAGGGGAAGAGATACGTAATTTTGTCAAGGTTTTGGTATTGATTTATTAGACCAAACAATTAAATTATATTTTAATTTTTTGATGGTGTGTTTCTCAGATTACAAAATTAGATCATCCTATCTGATATTTAGATAACACAAACTATGGTACTTTATCTTATGTCTCGCTTCAGCAAGCCTGCATTCTGTGATTTACTTGGAGTGATAAGCGTCAGTTAAAGACTTCAAGTGACAGTGAATTTCACACAGTCCTTACTAAGCTGTTCCCATGGTTAACTGAAATAACTGTAAGAAATATTCAGACTTATTTATAGGTCTGAGTTTTCCTAGATTTTGTTTCCAGCCATTAAATCTTAATATGTCTTCGTCTGCTAGAGAGAAAGATCTGTAATGGATGACCAACCTGATGCTTTTTAAGTCCAATTTTGAATGGAGTTTGCTGATGTTAAATCACATTGGCAGCATGTCTAGTCCACTAAATACAACATCTGAAATTACTGGATGTTATTTGATGAAAAAAATTTAGATAGACTGTGCTGTAGAAGTGCAAAGTATTTCTTGGCTTATATTTTTATATTGCATGACATGAATTATTCACTGCTAACAAAATTGCTTGTTGAAGTACTGTAGGAGCTAGCAGCCTGGGTTCTATGATCCTGTTTGTGGACAACGTCTAGCTTGAATAGCAGGTTGAAGAGTCCAGATTTAAAAAATACTCTGATCTTACATCCACATCAGAGACTTTTTGCACTAGTCCTTTGAGGTTGCAACGCAACAGTTAACACCCTAAAAAAATACGCACCTCTTGCACCATAAGCAAAGCTCAAAAATACATATTTCATTAGATAATGTCACCAATTTTTTCATACCTTTTGAAAGTGGGGGAGTAATGTATCCTGATTTGAATAGCTAAACACTATAATTTAAGGAACACACTTTACAGATTTGGAGTTTAAATTTGAAGCATGAAACTATTGGTTTTGTAATTACAGTGTTTGCCACAAAACTTATTTTCTAAGTTTTAAGATTTTTTTCTCATAAACTGAGAAAATAAATTGGTAGGAGCCGCAATTAGCTTAGCAGGCAGAAAGCAAAGACTTTTCCAAGACACGGAAAGAGATTCTCAGAACTTTCTCTGTGTTTTTCTTTTGCCTCCAAGCTCTTACACACCTTGATTAGAATTAGGTGTTATTCTCAGAAAAGTTAACAAAAAGTCATTAACGTTTATCCAGAGGAGGGAAGTAGCAGAGGGCTTACTGTACATATAAAAATGACATTGAAAGCAGCATAAGCAGTTTAAGAAAAAAGCACAAATAAAGACTCACCACCTCAAAACCTAAGGTAGAAGGTCTGTTATAATATCAGTCAGTTACCAGAAACAATTACATTAGAGCCCAATTGTCACCGAGTTCCTTTGTAGCTGGTGGACAGACACAGGGCAATTCAGTCCACTTAAGATGTGGCAATTTTTCAGGCACTTACCTCTCTCCATTGACTACAGGAGCAAACCAGAGCACCTCAACCACAATTAGCTATATTTGGCTATATATTTGGGCATATTTGCCTAAAATTAAATATGATTAATCTGTGCCACAGTGCCCAACACATTAGTAATACATAATGTAGCGTGAGGATGACAATCCAGATCTGAAATGTAACTCCATGGGGATAATGGTTGAGTGCAAAACATCATATTTTATGCTAAATATATTGGATATAGATAACAAATGCATCTATCTAAAGATCTTATTCTGACCACCAGTGTTTCATATTCTGCATATACCATCTTAACCAAATGCTCATGTCACCTTCAGCAGGTCCGCTTCCTCAAGCCGTATCACAGCACTACTTCAATAAAACCACATAAACTTTGAAAGCCAGCAGGAAGAGAGACCCTGGGAGATAATCTAGTGCATTTTCTAACTCTAAGGCAGGTAGTTCTAGCCAAACAATTTCTGAACTCGGGAAAAGGAATGACTTCTTTCTGCTTGTTTTCTGCGCTCCTGGTAAGACTTTCAGTTTTGCTTGAATGTCTCCCAGCCAGGTTTCAATTTTAGTAGAAAATCAGATCTCCTATGCCCTTATAGGCAAGTTTATATTTAATATCCTCGTGTTTATTTTTTGGTGAGCACTTCAGAGAGCACTCTGAAGAAAACCAGTCACATGGGAAAAAGAAAATTGTTATTGGGAAATAACTGTGATATTTACCTCAGTTTTGTTCCATCTGGAAACAGCTTTCCTTGGCATACGTGCAT